>NW_026946280.1:52500-57500 GCF_034702125.1 Engraulis encrasicolus | reverse complement strand
CGGGCCCATCTGCACAAAGAGGCTGCTGGTAGTGCATTCCCAGAAAACCCAGAAAATAAGAATATGTATCAGTTGGGTTGTATGTCATTGAGCATAAATATTTTATTTGATCCCCTGCGACCATTACAAGTTCTGGTCCCACAGTGCACTCTGCTTCTTACATGTGGTTTTGCAGCCCGTTCCAGCCATGTTCAGCTCCACAATATAATGTGTATAATATTATAATGTAATATATAATAATATGTTGAATGTTCAGCTCCACAATATAGTGTGTATAATATTATAATGTAATATATAATAATATGCTGAATGTTCAGCTCCACAATATAATGTGTATAATATCATAATGTAATATATAATAATATGTTGGATGTTTAGCTCCACAATATAATGTGTATAATATTATAATGTAATATATAATAATATGCTGGATGTTCAGCTCCACAATACAGTGTGTATAATATCATAATGTAATATATAATAATATGTTGAATGTTCAGCTCCACAATCTAACATCACTTACATTTTGACAGCTCCTGGGTCTTTATGAAAATATAGTTGAATGTCTGCATGCTCAGCTTTACTTCCCCAGTGTCTGACCCTTTTGTCCTGCACCTGCGTCTTGGATGTGCACTGCGCACCACTACCTTACTTGAGCTCCTGGGTCTTTCCCATGCGTGTGTGTGTGTGTGTGTGTGTGTGTGTGTGTGTGTGTGTGTGTGTGTGTGTGTGTGTGTGTGTGTGTGTGTGTGTGTGTGTGTGTGTGTTTGGGTGTGGGTGTGGGTGTGTGTGTGTGTGTATGTGTATGTGTATGTGTTTGTTGTGTGTGTGTGTGTGTGTGTGTGTGTGTGTGTGTGTGTGTGTGTGTGTGTGTGTGTGTGTGTGTGTGTGTGTGTGTGTGTGTGTGTGTGTGTGTGTGTGTGTGTGTGTGTGTTTTTCTGTGTGTGTGTGTGTGTGTGAGGGCTGCGAAACATTCACTTACACTTACATACACTTACACATCAGCTGTCTGTGTGTGTGTGTGTGTGTGTGTGTGTGTGTGTGTGTGTGTGTGTGTGTGTGTGTGTGTGTGTGTGTGTGTGTGTGTGTGTGTGTGTGTGTGTGTGTGTGTGTGTGTGTGTGTGTGTGTGTGTGTGTGTGTGTGTGGTGGAGAGCATGTTGTAAAAACAGGGTGAGCAGCACACTAGGATGGGCTGGATGATGCTGGAGTACAGGTGGGAAAGGAGATGAGGGGCAACAGAGAGGGTGGAAAGTTTACAGATCACATTAAGTCTCACACTGCTCTGCCTCCCCTCCCCTTGTTTGAAGTCACCAAAGTTAAGTTAAATATCATTAGCAGACTATCAACAGAGAACAAGAGAGAGAGAGAGCTAGAGCGAGAGAGAGAGAGAGAGAGAGAGAGAGAGAGAGAGAGAGAGAGAGTATGTGCGTCTGTATAGTATACTGTATGTGATTGACATTTCACTATTGCCACAGTGACAACCTGTAAACCTTGTTCTAGTTGGCACAATATGTTGGTATTTATTTTGGTTCAGCCCATTTCATATTATGAAGCCTGGCAAGTTGGTCTATTTTAAAATCTTCATGTTGTTCATATCGGACAGAGAGAGAGAGAGAGAGAGAGAGAGAGAGAGAGAGAGAGAGAGAGAGAGAGAGAGAGAGAGAGAGAGAGAGAGAGAGAGAGAGAGAGAGAGAGAGAGAGAGAGAGAGAGAGAGAGAGAGAGAGAGAAAGATACGTTATAGCTTGCTGATCTAAACGAAAGATTCTCATTTGCCACTTTGCGTTAATGTGCAACATAATGATGAAACCGTGTGGTTTAAATGGCCATTACTAATCAGTAGAGGTTATCAGCTCAGCTGTTGTGGACGTGAGAGAAATAGCCAGTAGAGACACAAAGAGGATGTGATGCAGCACACTAAACAGACCACCATGGAAACATTCAGATACAGATATCGTAATTTTTGCAGTGGCACACGCTACAGTGTGTGTGTGTGTGTGTGTGTGTGTGTGTGTGTGTGTGTGTGTGTGTGTGTGTGTGTGTGTGTGTGTGTGTGTGTGTGTGTCTGTGTGTCTGTGTGTGTGTGTGTGTGTGTGTGTGTGTGTGTGTGTGTGTGTGTGTGTGTGTGTGTGTGTGTGTGTGTGTGTGTGTGTGTGTGTGTGTGAGTGTGTTAGTATAATGAGCATGTATTTTTGTATTTTTCTGTCTTACTCAGTCCTGTGTGTGTGTGTGTCTGTGGTCATGCCAATGACAGTGTAAGGTATGCTGATGAATGACTTTCTCTCTCTCTCTCTCTCTCTCTCTCTCTCTCTCTCTCTCTCTCTCTCTCTCTCTCTCTCTCTCTCTCTCTCTCTCTCTCTCTCTCTCTCTCTCTCTCTCTCTCTCTCTCTCTCTCTCTCCAGGCTTGATGGCTGCAGTATAACAGCAGAGGGCTGTGCTGCGCTGGTCTCAGCTCTATCATCAAACCCATCACACCTGACAGTGCTGGATCTGGATAATAATAAACTAGGAGACTCTGGTGTGCAGCAGATCTCTACTCTACTCAGGAATCCAGACTGTAAACTACAGACACTGGGGTGAGTAAAGAGCTTGTGATGCAGCGCACTAAACAGACCAATTCTACCACCATGGAAACATTCAGATACAGATATCAGCCTTTTTGCGGTGGCACACACTACAGGTGTGTGTGTGTGTGTGTGTGTGTGTGTGTGTGTGTGTGTGTGTGTGTGTGTGTGTGTGTGTGTGTGTGTGTGTGTGTGTGTGTGTGTGTGTGTGCGTGCATGTGTGTGCGTGCATGTGTGTGTTTGCGTGTGTGTTTGCGTGTGTGTTTGCGTGTGTGTTTGTGTGTGTGTGTGTGTGTGTGTGTGTGTGTGTGTGTGTGTGTGTGTGTGTGTGTGTGTGTGTGTGTGTGTGTGTGTGTGTGTGTAGCCATGACGTAAACATAGAGGACAGGTGAGGTCTGTGAAGGGAGGTTATTAGACTTGTTCAGAAAAAAAATTGTTGCCAATTTGCTGTGATTCACATTCTCCAATGTGTGGAATGACCAGATATAACATTATTTTGAGTTTAAATGTTTATTTTTATCAAAAACACCTGACATTTGGCCCCATTTTGCCTCATAACTTCACTACCATTTGCCTTAGAGCATTGTGATTGGTACCACATGTAAGCAGACAACATTACCTTTCAGGTGACACCCAATATATTAGTATCCTATACAATTATAGCTGTCTTTAAAGCTGGAATGTGTTCATTTTAGGCAGATTCAGCTCAATTTGTACACAATTGGACCTCCGACACCTTAATTAATTCAATAAAGTATAGTTCCACATTCACTAGCATTTCATATATAGCCAATGGCTCTTCATGTGGTGTCAGAACACAATAAATAAAGTATTAGTGCTGATTACTGATTTTGTTGATTTGCTCTCAAAGTAATAATCAGTCTATAGTTTTAACCCCTTTCCACAGAGCCTCTGTTATAACCTTACTGTCACCAACATTGTAATGGCCAAGTCTTAATCTGTTACTTAAGCATCTCAGTAATGCCATAGCAATGTTGTTATGGTGTAGTTGAATCTTTCCAGAAATGAGTGCTGGCCCGCTGTCGGGCCCATCTGCACAAAGAGGCTGCTGGTAGTGCATTCCCAGAAAACCCAGAAAATAAGAATATGTATCAGTTGGGTTGTATGTCATTGAGCATAAATATTTTATTTGATCCCCTGCGACCATTACAAGTTCTGGTCCCACAGTGCACTCTGCTTCTTACTTGTGGTTTAGCAGCCCGTTCCAGCCATGTTCAGCTCCACAATATAATGTGTATAATATCATAATGTAATATATAATAATATGTTGAATGTTCAGCTCCACAATATAATGTGTATAATATCATAATGTAATATATAATAATATGTTGGATGTTCAGCTCCACAATCTAACATCACTTACATTTTGACAGCTCCTGGGTCTTTATGAAAATATAGTTGAATGTCTGCATGCTCAGCTTTATTTCCCCAGTGTCTGACCCTTTTGTCCTGCACCTGCGTCTAGGATGTGCACTGCGCACCACTATCTTACTGTGTGTGTGTGTGCGTGTGCGTGTGCGTGTGCGTGTGTGTGTGTGTGTGTGTGTGTGTGTGTGTGTGTGTGTGTGTGTGTGTGTGTGTGTGAGGATAGTGGACCCATGAGGTAATCATAGAGGACAGGTGAGGTCTGTGGGACTACGGGACTCACTAGTTTCACGCCCTCTCGACCGGGAGGGCTGTACTTGCACCTTACGTCATTCAGAATGACAGCTGCCCCATGCTGCAGAGGTAGATGGCTATGTGTTTCCAGTTGAAGTAGCCTACACCATCAAGTGAGGGATTTTACAAACGACACCCCGATGCAACCTCATGTATCTTTATACCGTTAAAGCCGGCAGTTTATTTTTATTTTTTTTAGGTCAGATTAATGTAATGTAAACCACAGCAGAATTACATTATTACAAAATTCATTGCAAAATGGCGTATAGCACGATGTAACTTTTATCTTGACAACACATAACAGCTTGCAGTGGTCACTGCTGATGGAAGCCAAATTGGTCCCGTTATTGAGGCATAGGCTATAAGAAGCATATTGGTTATCTATATTATTTGGTCAAATGCCATGTAGGCTATCCGCATATTGCACATCATAATAGCCTCCCGTAAAATCTTGACAAGAAGCTTGCAGTTGCATTGGGTCCAGAGGTCACGTTATTGCAAACAAGGCATATTAGGAGCCTTAAGTCTGGAAATTGACCTAAAAATATTACATGCCATAATAGCCGTAACTGATTTCCAGTTATCCAGTTATTGAAAACGAGGCATAGGCCTGTTAGAATCATGGTGTTTATGTTTATGAATTAAAGTAGGCTTATGATTTTGTACGTGGACAAAATACTATAACCTAATAAAAAAACACCCTTATGCATGTCGCCACCCACCTCGGCTCTCGTACCCGAGTACGCACAACCCAAAT
>NW_026946280.1:45000-50000 GCF_034702125.1 Engraulis encrasicolus | reverse complement strand
AATCAAGCCAACATCGCAAGCAAATTCAAAGTGCACAGGAGATATACAGAACAACAAGTGCAGTTGCAAAGAGGGGTTGTTTTTTTTTTTGTTTTTTTTGTTTTTTATAAAGAGGAAATAACAAGTACAAACACACACTCACAAACTAAACTAAACTAAACATCATGTCAGGAGTCTGCCCTGGGGCAAGGCCAGTTCAAGCATTAGTCTAGTAGATTCTCTCGAAAGAGGAATGTCTTTAGTTGTTCTTGAAGGCTGCAAGAGATGTGCTTAGTCTTGCTGCCTCTGGGAGACTGTTCCACCACTTGGGTACCACAACCACAAGAAACAGTTTGGCCTTCAGCTGCAGAATGTGACAGGAGTGGATGTGGAGATGGTGGAGGTGAGATTACAGTGACTACTTAATGTTTATGTGTGTGTGTGTGTGTGTGTGTGTGTGTGTGTGTGTGTGTGTGTGTGTGTGTGTGTGTGTGTGTGTGTGTGTGTGTGTGTGTGTGTGTGTGTGTGTGTGTGTGTGTGTGCGTGTGTGTGTGTGTGTGTGTCCCTACTGTATATTTCTCCTTTACATCATTGTATTCTTCAGCTATGAACATCATAGCATGTATCATTACATTAGTTATAAATCAGATGTATTCTTTAAATACTATTACTGCTGTGACTATGCATTCTCAGATGAGTTTCAGTGTTGTTGTGTAACCATACAGTGTTGTAAGATGTCTTTGTGTTGTGTTTACATATGGACTGTAAATATCATTGACACATTAAACATGTTCTACTGGTCTGATTGGCTCGTGTAGTTCAGTATTCTGTTATTGGCATTAAAATAGTTCAAAGAGAAGCAAAACCCCATTCAAAAATAATCATTGTTGTGATCTTTAAAGCTTAACTACTGTATATCATACAACGCACCATTCATTAATGTGTAATCCCACAGTGTATGTCCCATCATGGACATTATTATACAGATCTACTCTGCATGTGGCATCTTAAACTGGGCCACTGTGACAGTCCCTATTCCTGTCACCATCCAGACCTGTGTGAAGCAGGCAGCCCATATGTTGAAAATATAAATAAAATCATTTTGCATTCCTCAGTAATACAGATCAGTGCATTTATAATTACATTTTTATAAATCAGATGTATTTTATATACTATAACTGCTGTGACTATGCATTCTCAGATGGGTTTCAGTGTGGTTGTGTAACAATACAGTGTTGTAAGATGTCTTTGTGTTGTGCTTAAACATGGACTGTAAATACAATTGAAACAATAATAAACATATTTTCTGATCTGATTGGTACATGTGGTTCAGTATTCTGTTATTGGCATTACAGTAGTTCACTGTAGTTCAGTATTCTGTTATTGACATTACAGTAGTTCACTGTAGTTCAGTATTCTGTTATTGGCATTACAGTAGTTCACTGTAGTTCAGTATTCTGTTATTGACATTACAGTAGTTCACTGTAGGGCCACTTTGTTCCGGAATTCTTTTTCAGGGCGAGGGCCACTTTGTCCCAAAATGCTTTTTCAGGCAGCCCCTGTCAACTGAATTGACCGGCTCACTCACACTACTAGTTTGAGGCGCTGCAAAGTCAGATGCAGATGGCTCTTTATATATGAATTAAAGTCTGTTTTATTGGTTGCAGAGGAAGAACAAGTAAGGATGTGGTTAGACCAGGGGTGTCAAACATGAGGCCTGGGGGGTCAGATATGGCCCACTGGATGGTTTAATACGACCCCCAGAATTGCAGAAAATAAAAGATTAAGAATGTCAAAAAAAAGAAGTAAATCTCTGGCCCATTACAGAGGTGCTGCAGGTGTGTTGAAATTGAATTTGAAATTGAGAACAAATTTGCCTTTTTTACTTGCCATTGAATATCAATGCTTCTGATATACCCGCTAACATCCACCATGAGATGATTCAATGCAATATGATGCAATATGGGATTCCTATAGGAAGCAGAACGGCTCGTTCACATAGAAGGTTCATGTGCGCGGAGATGGAGGCGAGGCCAGCACACGCACAGGCAATCCTACCGCCGCCCAATGGCATCTAAGCTCCGCCCCCTTCTTAGCTGTATCCTTCTTAACACCCCCCAGGGGCTCCCCAATACTAGTTGGGGCGCTGTAGAGCCCCCGTTGAGAAACAGTAGCATAGCACATACAGTAAAGTACTGTAGGCCTATGTGCGCTGCGCAGATTAGCTCTGCATACTGTGTCTTCAATGGGGCCACTCTGGTCACCATTCAGGTCACAGACCTGTGTGAACTGTACTTTGGTCATACCAGTAAATGTTGGTTTATTATTTAGTAAATATTCATGAAAATATCAAATTTGGCAATAGGCAGCACGGTTTCAATGAGCAGCATAGTTGCAATACCTACTCTGGCCACCATCCTACACAGTGCACCTTTAAATATTTATTTAGGGGCTTGGGTGCAGTGAAGAGCTGGACAGGAAACGAGTGGGAGAGAGAGATGGGGGAGGATCTGGAAATGACCTCGGGCCGGAATCGAACCCGGGTCCCCGGTGTAACAGTGCAGTGCCCTACCATCTGAGCCACAGCTGGGGCATTTATGCACAATTTGGCAGGCAAACAGTAGGCTAACGTTAGGGCACAAACTAACTAAGACATTTAACTTTTACAAGATTTAGCTAAGATGTCTTTGTGTTGCGCAGATTAGCTCTGCATACTGTGTCTTCAATGGGGCCACTCTGGTCACCATTCAGGTCACAGACCTGTGTGAACTGTACTTTGGTCATACTAGTAAATGTTGGTTTATTATGTATTAAATATTCATGAAAAGATCAAATTTGGCAATAGGCAGCACAGTTTCAATGAGCAGCATAGTTGCAATACCTACTCTGGCCACCATCCTACACAGTGCACCTTTTATGCACAATTTGGCAGGCAAACAGTAGGCTAACGTTAGGGCACAAACTAACTAAGACATTTAACTTTTACAAGATTTAGCTAAGATGTCTTTGTGTTGTGTTCAAAGTTGGACTGTAATTAATATAATTGACACATTCATAAAGATATTTTCTGATCTGATTGGTGCATGTGGTTCAGTGTTCTCTTACAGTATTGGCATTACAGTAGTTCACTGTAGTTCAGTATTCTTTCTGTTATTGGCATTACAGTAGTTCACTGTAGTTCAGTATTCTGTTATTGGCATTACAGTAGTTCACTGTAGTTCAGTATTCTGTTATTGGCATTACAGTAGTTCACTGTAGTTCAGTATTCTGTTATTGGAATTACAGTTGTTCACTGTAGGGCCAGTTTGTCTCAAGATGCTTTTTTAGCACCCCTTGTCAACTGAATTGACCGGCTCATTCACACTACTACATGAGTTTGAAGCGCTGCAAATTCCGATATAGATGGATCTTTTATATGAATTAAAGTCTGTTTTGTTGTTTGTAGAGAAAGAACAAGTTAATATGGTTAGACCAGGGCTGCAGAGGAAGAACAGGTTCAGATATGGTTAGACCAGGGGTGTCAAACATTAGGCCTGGGGGCCGGATGTGGCCCGCTGGATGGTTTAATATGGCCCCAGACTTGGTGAGAAATAAAGACTGAGAATGTCCAAAAAAAGAAGTTTATCTCTAGCCCATTACAAAGGTGCTACAGGTGTCTTGGGGTTTTGGATTTCAAATAATTGAGAACGAATTTGCCTTTTTTGCTTGCCATTGAATATCAATGCTTCTGATATACCCGCTAACATCCACCATGAGATGAGTCAATGCAATATGATGCAATGTGATTGTGACAAGACTGGATGTGGATATGGTGGTGGTGTGTGTACTGCAGTGTGTGTGTGTGTGTGTGTGTGTGTGTGTGTGTGTGTGTGTGTGTGTGTGTGTGTGTGTGTGTGTGTGTGTGTGTGTGCGTGCGTGCGTGCGTGTGTGCATGTGCGTATCAGCATCTTGTCCCTGCCTTCCCAGTTGCCCAGACATTCCAATGGGAGTTTGACAGCCCTGTGTTAGATTGTAGACTTGTATGTTGTAAATATAGCCTGCTAGTGGAACATGGCCCTGTTACCCAGATTAAAGTAATAGTATGTACAGTATATATACAGTATACACTCGCTATAAATGTATATTTTATAGTTTATTGAGATAGAAAAAGTCAAGATCTCATGGACCACCAGTCGTCCCTGGACCACACGCTGAGAACCGACTGCTGCACTAGACCAAGGGCTCCCCATACCAGAAGTGTTGCATGGAAAGTGGTGTGGACATTAAGAAGGCAAATTATCCAGGTATGCTATTTTTACATTTATGAAATATGTGGTAGTGACAAGCTAGGTTTACCTCAAAAGTGCATGGTAAGGACATGTCCCCACCACCCACACCTAAAATTACACCCATGTCCTTACCACAATTGGAACACTCTGTAGCCTGTGCTGCAGACACATGTAATTTGATTGATGAAAGAGGGCTCTGCCTCTGTTGTCTATCGTGCATTAATGTATAACAACAACAACAACAACAACAACAACAACAACAACAACAACAACAACAACATGTAAAACCCTGTTCAAGAGTAGTCATTATTGTGCTGATGTTTGAAACCTAACTATATCATACAATACACCCTTCATTAATGTGTAATAACACACAGCACATCTCATCATGGACATTATCCTCAGTTTGAGTGTTTGTGTGGCTGCTGCACTTCGCCTCTGTAGTGCAGTATACTGGTTATGTGACATTCTCTACCCTGAACACCAGGTGGCAGTGGTGAGTCCCAGAAGACACTCACCTGCACTGGGGGAAGGGATGTGTACAGTTGGTAATGAGCAGTTCTCACTGCTGTAGTGGTCTTATGACTGACACACACACACACACACACACACACACACACACACACACACACACACACACACACACACACACACACACACACACACACCACACACACACACACACACACACACACAACACACACACACACACACACACACACACACACACACGAGTACAAGATTTGTATCAAG
>NW_026946280.1:0-40000 GCF_034702125.1 Engraulis encrasicolus | reverse complement strand
GTGACAGTAGCCTGTATGAGGTGTGTAACTCTGTATTGGTGACAGTAGTCTGTAGTATGAGGTGTGTAACTCTGTATTGGTGACAGTAGTCTGTATGAGGTGTGTAACTCCCTCTGTATTGGTGACAGTAGTCTGTAGTATGAGGTGTGTAACTCTGTATTGGTGACAGTAGTCTGTATGAGGTGTGTAACTCTGTATTGGTGACAGTAGCCTGTATGAGGTGTGTAACTCTGTATTGGTGACAGTAGTCTGTATGAGGTGTGTAACTCCCTCTGTATTGGTGACAGTAGTCTGTATGAGGTGTGTAACTATGTATTGGTGACAGTAGTCTGTAGTATGAGGTGTGTTACTCTGTATTGGTGACAGTAGTCTGTATGAGGTGTGTAACTCTGTATTGGTGACAGTAGCCTGTATGAGGTGTGTAACTATGTATTGGTGACAGTAGTCTGTAGTATGAGGTGTGTAACTCTGTATTGGTGACAGTAGCCTGTAGTATGAGGTGTGTAACTCTGTATTGGTGACAGTAGTCTGTATGAGGTGTGTAACTCTGTATTGGTGACAGTAGTCTGTATGAGGTGTGTAACTCTGTATTGGTGACAGTAGTCTGTAGTATGAGGTGTGTAACTCTGTATTGGTGACAGTAGTCTGTAGTATGAGGTGTGTAACTCTGTATTGGTGACAGTAGCCTGTATGAGGTGTGTAACTCTGTATTGGTGACAGTAGTCTGTAGTATGAGGTGTGTAACTCCCTCTGTATTGGTGACAGTAGTCTGTATGAGGTGTGTAACTCTGTATTGGTGACAGTAGTCTGTAGTATGAGGTGTGTAACTCTGTATTGGTGACAGTAGTCTGTATGAGGTGTGTAACTCTGTATTGGTGACAGTAGACTGTATGAGGTGTGTAATGCCCCGTGTACATCAAGCGCTACCAACGCGAACCAGGTAGCTGGAGTGGTTTCGCCATGAATTTGTTTTATTCGCTCTGAACGCTGCACTGACATGTTTGATTCAGCTAATCACATAACGGCTCTGTCTTGACAGCCTGGGACATTCCTCGATATGAACGTTCCAATTGGTTTTCGCCAAACCGCGTCATAGCTAATTCGCTTAAGATTAGCTTAAATTTAATCCTCAAAATTCGCCCAGGTCGCTCAAGAAGTTTCGCTCCAGCCGAATTTGCTCTGGTAGCTTTATTCGCCTTCCCTCCATAGAGAAACAATGACTTCCGCCGCGCAGGTCCCTTAGTTCGCCATCGATTAACACGGGGCATAACTTTGTATTGGTGACAGTAGCCTGTATGAGGTGTGTAACTCTGTATTGGTGACAGTAGTCTGTATGAGGTGTGTAACTCCCTCTGTATTGGTGACAGTAGCCTGTGTGAGGTGTGTAACTCTGTATTGGTGACAGTAGTCTGTAGTATGAGGTGTGTAACTCTGTATTGGTGACAGTAGCCTGTATGAGGTGTGTAACTCTGTATTGGTGACAGTAGTCTGTAGTATGAGGTGTGTAACTCTGTATTGGTGACAGTAGTCTGTATGAGGTGTGTAACTCTGTATTGGTGACAGTAGTCTGTAGTATGAGGTGTGTAACTCTGTATTGGTGACAGTAGTCTGTATGAGGTGTGTAACTCTGTATAGGTGACAGTAGTCTGTATGAGGTGTGTAACTCTGTATTGGTGACAGTAGTCTGTATGAGGTGTGTAACTCTGTATTGGTGACAGTAGTCTGTATGAGGTGTGTAACTCCCTCTGTATTGGTGACAGTAGCCTGTATGAGGTGTGTAACTCCCTCTGTATTGGTGACAGTAGCCTGTAGTATGAGGTGTGTAACTCTGTATTGGTGACAGTAGTCTGTATGAGGTGTGTAACTCTGTATTGGTGACAGTAGTCTGTATGAGGTGTGTAACTCTGTATTGGTGACAGTAGTCTGTAGTATGAGGTGTGTAACTCTGTATTGGTGACAGTAGTCTGTATGAGGTGTGTAACTCTGTATTGGTGACAGTAGTCTGTAGTATGAGGTGTGTAACTCTGTATTGGTGACAGTAGTCTGTATGAGGTGTGTAACTCTGTATTGGTGACAGTAGTCTGTAGTATGAGGTGTGTAACTCTGTATTGGTGACAGTAGTCTGTATGAGGTGTGTAACTCTGTATTGGTGACAGTAGCCTGTAGTATGAGGTGTGTAACTCTGTATTGGTGACAGTAGTCTGTATGAGGTGTGTAACTCTGTATTGGTGACAGTAGCCTGTAGTATGAGGTGTGTAACTCTGTATTGGTGACAGTAGCCTGTATGAGGTGTGTAACTCTGTATTGGTGACAGTAGTCTGTATGAGGTGTGTAACTCTGTATTGGTGACAGTAGTCTGTAGTATGAGGTGTGTAACTCTGTATTGGTGACAGTAGCCTGTAGTATGAGGTGTGTAACTCTGTATTGGTGACAGTAGTCTGTAGTATGAGGTGTGTAACTCTGTATTGGTGACAGTAGTCTGTAGTATGAGGTGTGTAACTCTGTATTGGTGACAGTAGTCTGTATGAGGTGTGTAACTCCCTCTGTATTGGTGACAGTAGCCTGTATGAGGTGTGTAACTCTGTATTGGTGACAGTAGTCTGTAGTATGAGGTGTGTAACTCTGTATTGGTGACAGTAGTCTGTATGAGGTGTGTAACTCTGTATTGGTGACAGTAGTCTGTATGAGGTGTGTAACTCTGTATTGGTGACAGTAGTCTGTAGTATGAGGTGTGTAACTCTGTATTGGTGACAGTAGTCTGTAGTATGAGGTGTGTAACTCTGTATTGGTGACAGTAGTCTGTAGTATGAGGTGTGTAACTCCCTCTGTATTGGTGACAGTAGTCTGTATGAGGTGTGTAACTCTGTATTGGTGACAGTAGCCTGTATGAGGTGTGTAACTCTGTATTGGTGACAGTAGTCTGTAGTATGAGGTGTGTAACTCTGTATTGGTGACAGTAGCCTGTATGAGGTGTGTAACTCTGTATTGGTGACAGTAGTCTGTAGTATGAGGTGTGTAACTCTGTATTGGTGACAGTAGTCTGTATGAGGTGTGTAACTCTGTATTGGTGACAGTAGCCTGTATGAGGTGTGTAACTCTGTATTGGTGACAGTAGTCTGTAGTATGAGGTGTGTAACTCTGTATTGGTGACAGTAGTCTGTATGAGGTGTGTAACTCTGTATTGGTGACAGTAGTCTGTATGAGGTGTGTAACTCTGTATTGGTGACAGTAGCCTGTATGAGGTGTGTAACTCTGTATTGGTGACAGTAGTCTGTAGTATGAGGTGTGTAACTCTGTATTGGTGACAGTAGTCTGTATGAGGTGTGTAACTCTGTATTGGTGACAGTAGCCTGTAGTATGAGGTGTGTAACTCTGTATTTGTGACAGTAGTCTGTAGTATGAGGTGTGTAACTCTGTATTGGTGACAGTAGTCTGTAGTATGAGGTGTGTAACTCTGTATTGGTGACCAGGGCCGCTGACAGGTTTGGCTGGGCCCGGGACAAAAAAATATCAATGGGCCCCCCTTCATCCCACCCCCCCCCCCCCCCCAACCCTGTTAAAAAAACAAAAAAAAAACCAACCACCAAACGACCATTTTTTTCAAGAGAGACCAGGTGACCAGACTACACTTTCGGCCTGAAAGCGCACCACTCTTACGTGATATGCTATATATTATTAGGCCTACCCATTAGGCCTATGAAAGAAATGACATTGGTATCAAAGTAGCCTCACAAATCAATGACAAATACAATAATTCCATAGTAAATGATCTATCCATCCAATTATCCATGCATTTTGCCTACATTTATTTAGAAATGAAACAAAATAAATAGGATTCACATCATTAATAACACAAGTGTAGCCTACGTGTGATTTACTTAAGCAATTTGAGGGCACATCAAAACGTGCCTGACTGAAGCAGCTCTAGTTCACTGTCACCACCAGCACACCAAGACGTCAGTCTTCCCACACCAGGAATAGCCAAACACAGGAACAAGTCAAGTTGCAGAAATGTATATGCAAAACGGGTGTACACTGTTTCTCCCCACAAAGTTAACAGGTTGATAAAGTGTTAGCATTTGCGCTAAGCGGGATTTATACGCGCTAAGCGAAATAGCGTTGCATAATAGCGCAGTTTTAAAAGTTCTCCCTTGCCCTCTCCTTGCGCGCGACGCAACTTCTCATCATGTTACGATTGGGGCTAATGTGCATATTCCTAGCTAAGGTCACAGATGGTCAGCTTTGAAACACAATTTTACAATTTTAAGCTGTGGTTATAAAATGATGCGACTGTGTGACTGATCATGTTTTAAACATGTATGCTGCAGTGCAGGGCGTGTCTGTTTATGAAGGGAAACTTTTGCTCTGTTAATGTTCTCTGCTATTGTTAGTACCTGCATCATCTGAAGAACTTTTTACTGAAATCCTGGGGCTTCTGGTGTCTTCATCTATTTTTCTCCTATCCTTCATTTTCTGCCCTCCTGGTTTGAACGACTGCTTCTTCAGACACCTTGGCAAATTGGCACGAGCCGCGTTAAGTTGAAGCCGTTTTTTTCTTTCTCGTAATGACCGACCAAACCATTTGTGCACTGGGGGTGGGGGAGGTGGGGGTTCTTGAGCCTTTTTAAGGGCAGGAAAGGCAAAATATCTGCATCATTTATTTAATGTAAATATAGCGCAATCTCCCTCTCTGAAAAACCATCTTATTTTGAAATTAATTAGAACCATTAATCACAAACTTAATGAGGGCCCAGTTCTGGGCCCCCCTATCCCAGGGCCCGGGACAAAAAGCCCTTTTGTCCCCCCCTGTCGGCGGGGCTGTTGGTGACAGTAGCCTGTATGAGGTGTGTAACTCTGTATTGGTGACAGTAGTCTGTATGAGGTGTGTAACTCTGTATTGGTGACAGTAGTCTGTACTGCCCTACAAAACAAGAACGCAGTAACTCTGAAAACTGCAAACTGAGAAAAAAGGCTTCAAAGTTTCCTATATCGCGCGACAACTGTGTTGTCGGTAAAGTGGTGGTGACACTTCCTGGTAATGCTTTTTTAGGATAGAAATTAAATGCACACAAAAAAAAACAGAAAAAACAACATTTATGTGTCTTTTTGCCACAAAAAACAGAATTACTGCATTCTTGGCTAGTATTACTGTCTACTCCCAAACCAATTCCCATTGGAAAGTGCAGCAGTAACTCAACAACACCGCAGTAACTTTTTTTGGGTCATTTTTGCACTTTCAAAATGATTTTTCTCTAAAACGGGACGGTGTTGGACCACCATTTTTTGACACAAGACAAATTAGGTAGTTTTAAGCCCATTTCCGATATAGTAAATATTTTTTCGACCATTTTGAGTTACTGCGTTCTTGTTTTGCACGGCAGTGTAGTATGAGGTGTGTAACTCTGTATTGGTGTGAGAGTAGCCTGTAGTATTACATGTAATAGAAATCTGCATTGGGATTGGGTGCATTGGGACCCAATGCAAATCTGTTGGAAACGGGTTGTTTACATTTAGCTGGCAGCGGGAGCGGCATCAGCAGGAATGTGCCACTGAGGAATGCACTGTCTACACGCCGTAACATGCTCTGTTCACATTTGTGAACTATGTCTTTGTGATGCGCACACACGCGCACGCACGCACGCACACACACACACACACACACACACACACACACACACACACACACACACACACACACACACACACACACACACACACACACACACACACACACACACACACACACACCAGAGCATGAAATGGGCAGGCCATCTAAACTTCAGGTGACACTTGGCCAAGTCACATGGTTTATGCTCTACAGGGAGTGTTACAGTAAGACATCGCTCCATAGGTACTTCAATCTGCACAGGCACCCTCGGGTTCTCCATGTGGGTTTAACAGGTCAGTGGGACTAATTATTGTTATTGTTATTGTTATTGTTATTGTTATTGTTATTGTTATTGCGGTTTTGTCATTGCGTTGCAATTGTATTTCTATAATACATATACAGTAAATCAGTGTGATTTGATAGACCAGTGATTCTCAAACTTGTTCAGAGCGAGGACCACTTTGTCCCCCCAAAAATGTTCAGGGACCACCTGTCAACCGAATTGACAGTTGACGGATGCTAATTTGACACTGCTAATTTCAGTGCAGACCACTTATTTTTTACTCACATGTATTATGTGGTTATTGTGATGAAAATAAGACTTCGGCTATGCTTATCTTTGTAATATTGTTACAAATATAGCCTACTGCTAGCTTGTCTTGGAAAATTAAAAATCCCTGTATGGACCACCTGAGCTGTGTGTTTGAATATTGGAAGAAAAACTTCAGGCAGAGTGGACCTGAGGGGAAACAACCTTTTTGACTGCAATGCATCAAGGCAAATAAATCATATGCTGTTTTCGTCTTGTCTTGTCAAAAGTTGAAGCACCAAAAGTAATTCAAGCTTTATCTGTGACCATGTATCGGTGAAGATTGCTTCCAGGCAGTTTTTTTCTTTTTTCTTTTCTTTTCCTTTATTTTGTACTTATTTGTTTTTGGTATATATTTGAAATCATTTCTTCTTAACAGTGAGTTGTTTTTGTTGTTTTTTTTCTTGACACCCAACACATTGACAAAGTAAATTTTCTTCCAAAAATGTATCTGACATGATTCAGAACATACTGTTTTTTTTCTGGGTTTTGGACTGTAGAAAGCTCACCCTTTTAGTCAGAACAATGTGGAAGCAATTGTGTTTGTGTAGTTTTGTGGAGCTATGTAAGACTGTACAGTTTTATGTCAGGATTGGGGAGTACACAGCTGTGCGTTAGAGCACATTTTGACTGAGGGTGCATGACCCACATGGAGGCAGCACAGTGGACAGAGGGGAATGTTTGCATGTATGGTCTTGTTCCTCAATGGGTTGGAATTAAGCATTGGGGTAACTGCAGGAGATGTGTCTACTGTATACATTAACTGATGATACTCTGTTCTACCTCAGTTTGGAACTTCAGAGTTCCGAAATTCTGCAGGTCCAGAGCAGAAGGCAAAAAGCAGTAACTGAAGTTACTGTGTTCTGCCTTGGTTTACCCAAAGGTTTTTCAACTTGTTTTACTTTGCATCTCATTTTACCCTCCAAACAACTGATTTCAAACTCCATGTTTGTTCACATGATAAAACTGATGCTTATTAATGCAAATATGACAAAAACTATGTTTTGAAAAAGTTACTGCCTTTTGCCTTAAAGGGACACTGTGCAGGAAATTGTCAAAAAAGGTACTGCAACTATGCTGCTCATTGAAACTGGGCTGCCTATTGCCAAATTTGATCTTTACATGAAAGTTTATTGAGTATTAAACACATATTTTCTAATATGGTCCAAGTAGAGTCCTCTTTGCAGCTAAAAATGGCTATTTTTGGAAATTCAAAGTGGACCATGGAGAAGATCCCCATTTTCATGTATGAAAAGTGCCATTTTTCCGGTCATAATGAATACTTAGAATTTCATGGTGGTGGTATTCATGAAAAAGCTAACATTAGTGAATGGGCAGCATGATTTCTGGAAATAAAAAAACTAAAAATCTCACACAGTGTCCCTTTAATGCACTGCATAGAAAACATACAAATAACGTACACTCATATTACTAGCTAGTGTAAGTAGCTTTTGTGTTACTTAATGGCAATGTCAAGGTGTTTGCTATTGAACAGCATTATCACAAAGGCCAAGGTGTGGTCTATACAGGTGTTTAGGAAATGCCTAGGTTAGGTCATTAGGTCATTAGACCAAAAGCTTGGCCATTAAAAGAAGAAAAAAAGGATTTAAGTGTGCAGACAGTTTTCTTTCATTTGGCACCTTTTAATCAGTGTAATTTGTTTAAATATCATTCTTAATATAAATTATGGGACAGCACACTGAACCACATTAAAAGACAAAAATAATCAGGAATAACAGAGTCGTGGTCCTTAAATGACAGGAACACAGGAAGTGAGCACACAGCTGTGTTTGAAAACACAACTGAAAACAAGGTTCCATGATATGGACTTCATCAAGTAGACCTATCTGAACTGTAATTTATGGACTCATTATTTTGTGTATAGCTGCAAAAGATTTTCAAGCCCTTTCAAATGTAACTGGGCTACATTAATAGCGATCTTTTGAGTCTCAAAGACCAGCTGCTTGAACATTAAACAGCTGGAAAGGATTTCAGAGCTCAGGGATTTCAAAGGACAACCCAATCCTCCTCTGAGATGTGTGTATCTTACCAGTGCTAGGCCTATGTACAATTAGCAGTGTCTGTGGTGTGTGACTAGTGCTGCATGGTGCAGACAAGTTAACAATTACAACTACAGGGAATGCAACTGTATGCCACTTAAAAACACTGCTGTCAAGATCTGTCAGAACCATTTCAGTCAAGAAACACAAGAGAAGAATATAAATGAAATTTCTTTTATTGAAATTATGATTTACATTTGGCGGTATAGCTCTGTTCGGAGGAACCCCCCTATTTCCATGAGCAGCATGGAAAAGCATGAGTCAGGGGGTAGCAGCAGTTTAGGGAATTCTCACCCAGCAGGACAGGGCGAGAGATAACCCCCCACGAACAGAGCCAAGCGACGTGACAAGAGAATATGTCACATCATACACGACAAGGTGAAGCAGGGGAGCCGGTGGATAGCAAAAACCGAGCACCATACAGCTGAGGGGAAGTGGATAGAATTTAAAAGGCGTGCCGAAGCTGTGTGGCCAATCACTGGGAAGACAGATTATCAGGTGATCAATTAGGAATGAATGAGATGAATGAATGAGATGAAGGAGAAGGTGGCAAGCTTCTTGACTACCATGGCCTGGCCAGAACAGACGTTAGTACTTCAATTTAATCCACAGACTAATTGAGTGCTAAAGCAGTGTAGAAAGAAGGTATACTCCATAGTTAATCTAGAATGTGATTTCAGTTTCTATTAGATTAACAGTCAGAAGACACTAAAGCAAAATGTGGTGCAGACAAGTTAACAATTAAAACTACAGGGAAAGCAACTGTTAGTTGGGTTAGCAGTATGCCACTTAAAAAAAACACTGCTGTCAATCAACACAAGTTAATCCACAGACTAATTGAGTGCTAAAGCAGTGTAGAAAGAAGGTAGGCTATACTCTATAGTTAATCTAGAATGTGGTTTCAGTTTCTATTAGATTAACAGTCAGAAGACACTAAAGCAAAATGTTGTGTGTAGCACGTGTACAGTTACGTTTTGTAATTGAAATTGTGTTGGTTTAATTTTGAATCTCATTTTATGTGTCTCCTGACCAGGTAATGAGGTGAGGTGCTGCCATCTGGTGGAGGAAAGGGTCAGTACAGGCTCCTCAGGATGAGTTGCCCTGGCAACCAGGAGTCCCGGCTGGCACAAGAACCTGCAGTTCAATTAGAGGAATCTCACAGGTAACTTACTTGGTTCAGATAGACAGCACATACATCTCAACTCCCTACATATTGTTGCAACTGGTTGATTTAAAAATGTTTTGCATGATTAAAAAATACAATACAACACTCACCCTAGTTTATTGCACACACAATTACAAACAATTAGTCCCCTATAAGTAAATGCAAATGGCCTGCATTTGTATAGCGCCTTTCCACTCCTTCGAGCACTCAAAGCGCTTCACATTGTATGCCTCACATTCACCCATTCACACACCGGTGGCCGTGGCTGCCACGCAGGGTACCACCCTGCCACCAGGAGCAACTTGGGGTTAAGTATCTTGCTCAAGGACACAACGATGGAGTCTGGCTAGTTCCGTGAGTGAACACCCCCTGACAGCACTGTGTTTCTGGCAGGTTTCCCAGGAAGGGACCGGACCCTTCTGTGCCCAGAGTCCCAGTTAGGAATAAACAGTCACATGACTCTGGTGTGCCCAGAGCTCCATCCATGAAGAGTGATTGGTCAATAGACACCCCCCCTCGCATGGCAGAAGAGGAAAGGTAGGCAGTAGAAGTATCAACACTCATCTTGGTGTAGTACTGCACACAAATGTACAAACAAGTAGTCCCTTATAAGTAGCCCATAATAAAAAGCATATTAGATTTCATATTTATATCATGAATTTAACATTACATCATTTATTGATAATATAATATGAATGTATTATTCATATTGTTCTCTGTCTTTCTCCGTTTGTCTATCTTTCCAGAGACTCTGGTGTGTCCAGAGCTCCATCCATGAGGAGTGATCGGTCTAAAGATGACCCCCCTCGCATGGCAGAAGAGAGAAGGTGGGCAGTAGAAACATCAACAATGTGTGAAAATGAGTTATCAATAAACAGTAGCTAAAACATATTAGATTATGATTATATTAGATAATTCATTCATAATATTTATACAAAAATATGTTGTTTATTTCTTTTATTTTTGTTTTCTCTATTTCCCTGTTTGTCTATCTGTCCAGAGACTCTGGTGTGTCCAGAGCTCCATCCATGAGGAGTGATCGGTCTAAAGATGACCCCCCTCGCATGGCAAAAGATAAAAGGTGGGCAGTAGAAACAACAACAAAGTGCCTCTAATATTCTCAGTGCAGTTTAGTGCATGCAAAACTGGAAGAACAGTCATCTAGTGAACACAAAATAACGAACAAATAGTCTCCTATTTGTCATCAAAAAGCAACCTGTAATCAAAAACCTGTGTAGCCAAAACACATTAGAGTTTATATATATTTCATGAATTAGATGATTTATTCATAATATACAGTGCATCCGGAAAGTATTTACAGCGCTTAACTTTTCCTGCATTTTATTACGTTACCGCCTTATTCCAAATTGTATTAAATTAATCTCTGTCCTCCAAAATATTTATTCATAATATACAGTGGTGCTCATATGTTTACATACCCCAGCAGAATATACGCTTTCTTGGCAATTTCTCACAAAATATGAAGGATTACACGAAACCTTTTTTTTCACTCATTGCTAGTGACAGGCTTAAGATATTTATTAGCAATCATTTGTTTACTCTTTCAAAAACATGATCACAACCCAAACTACCCAAATGACCCTGTTCAAAAGTTTACATACCCTAGTTTCTGATGCTGAATATGGCCCTGTTTAACATCAGGGACCGCTCTAAATTGTCTGTGGTAGTTGTGGATAAGGCTCTTAATGTTCTCAGATGACAAAACAGCACATTCTTCCTGGCAGAATGGTTGTTTCCTATAATATTTTTGGGTGTCTTGCTGGAACCTCACATTTGAGGTTTCCCCTGAATGGCTCAATGATGTTGAGATCAGGAGAGTTAGACGGTCGCTCAAAAACTTCATTTTATTCTCTCTGAAGCTAATGACGGGTTGATTTGGCTTTCTGTGTTGAAAACTCCATTGACACCCATTCATTTTGCACTTAGATAGGATTAGGGTTAGCCAGTTGTGGCTAGTAGCTAGTTCCGTGAGTGAACACCCCCTGACAGCACTGTGTTTCTGGCAGGTTTCCCAGGAAGGGACCGGACCCTTCTGTGCCCAGAGTCCCAGTTAGGAATAAACAGTCACATGACTCTGGTGTGCCCAGAGCTCCATCCATGAAGAGTGATTGGTCAATAGACACCCCCCCTCGCATGGCAGAAGAGGAAAGGTAGGCAGTAGAAGTATCAACACTTATCTTGGTGTAGTAGTGCACACAAATGTACAAACAAGTAGTCCCTTATAAGTAGCCCATAATAAAAAGCATATTAGATTTCATATTTATATCATGAATTTAACATTACATAATTTATTGATAATATAATATGAATGTATTATTCATATTGTTCTCTGTCTACCTCCGTTTGTCTATCTTTCCAGAGACTCTGGTGTGTCCAGAGCTCCATCCATGAGGAGTGATTGGTCTAAAGATGAACCCCCTCGCATGGCAGAAGAGAGAAGGTGGGCAGTAGAAACAACAACAATGTGTGAAAATGAGTTATCAATAAACAGTAGCTAAAACATATTAGATTATGATTATATTAGATAATTCATTCATAATATTTATACAAAAATATGTTGTTTATTAGGGCCCGAGCACCGGAGGGTGCGAGGCCCTATTGTTCTTGCTCGGATTATTATTAGGGCCCGAGCACCGGAGGGTGCGAGGCCCTATTGTTCTTGCTCGGATTATTATTAGGGCCCGAGCACCGTAGGGCGCGAGGCCCTATTGTTCTTGCTCGGATTATTATTATTAGGGCCCGAGCACCGGAGGGTGCGAGGCCCTATTGTTCTTGCTCGGATTATTATTATTATTATTATTATTATTTATCTTCTTGCTCGTTGTTCGGGTCGCCCATTTTGTCTGAGAAGCATTTGGTGGTACCCAATTTGGCACGGTGGTTGGACATGGCAACCGCTACTCAGAACCAGAAGCTCGGGTCCGGATTGGGTCCGGGCACAGAATAGCGCCCCCTAATTTGTAGGCCTATGGGGCGGGGCCACTATAAAGTACAAGCTACAGACTCTAAAATTTGTGGGTGTGTGTATCTCACTAAGACAAACAAAAAAGTCAAGAGACTGCCATGGCCACACCCAACAGGAAGTGAGATAATTAGGGGCCAAGCAGCGCATCGAAAATCAGTAAAAATGCTATTCCTCCCTCAATTTTTTATCAATCTTTCTGAAAGTTGGTATAGAGCATCTCTAGACTAAGCCTCACAAAAGTTATCGAGTGGATTTTGCGGTAATGTTTTTGTTCGGCCGTGACAGCCAATCAAAAACGGACTTAAAGTCGCCAAACAGGAAGTGAAGCTATATCTTGAAAACCCATGGACAGAATCTCCTGCAAATTTCCACAGACATTCTTGTCAATACCATGACCCTCCACAAGAAATATCAGGTCTCCAGTTTAAGCCCTCTAGCGCCACCAGCAGGTCAAAGCTAGGGCCGATATAAGTACAAGCTACAGACTCCAAATTCTTTGAGGGTGTGTATCTCACCAAGACAAACAAAAAAGTCAATGGGTTGCCATGGCCACACCCAACAGGAAGTGAGATAATTAGGGGCCAAGCAGCGCAGCGAAAATCAATAAAAACGCTACTCCTCCCTCAATTCTTGATCAATATTTCTGAAAGTCGGTATATAACATCTCTGGACTGAGCCTCACAAAACTTATCGAGTGGATTTTGCGGTAAGGTGTTTGTTCGGCTGTGACAGCCAATCAAAAACGGCCTAAAGGTTGCCAAACAGGAAGTGAAGCTATATCTTGGGAACCCATGGTCACAATTTTCTGTACAGACATTTCTGTCCGTCCCATGACCCACCAAGAAAAGCTTCAGGTATCCAGCTCAAACTCTCTAGCGCCACCAGCAGGTCAAAGGTTTAGCTACATTTCTGCCTGTAACTTTTGAACCGCACAGTCGTTTGTAAATCAGGTGGTACCGTTGAAATCCTTCGGCCAAGACGAATCCAATGCACTCTATGACATTGTGTCCACAGTTTCAGAATGTCCGCCATTTTGGATTTGGTGAAAATCGATAACGTGCTCCTTATCCTTCAAATTTGGTCTGATTTTCACAAAACTTGATACATATGATTTCAGGAGCACTCTGAAGAGATTTGTAAAAGGGTTTTAATACATCTTTTATGGTTTGGCCGTGACAGCCAATCAAAATCCTCCTAACACCCCCAAACAGGAAGTGAAGTCATATCTCAGCAAACCATAGTAAGAATCTTTTGGGAATTGTCACACACATTCTTGGCTAGCCCATGACTTCCCACAAAACTTCCAGGTCCCTATTTCTGCTTGTAAAAATTACATGGCATGGTTGTTCAGTGTGGCGGCATTTACAAATCCAAAAATGTCAGACTCAATAGAACCCCCTGAGTAGACCTGTCTGAAGCTGGCATATATGTGACTGCAGTGGCTACCAGGTGCAGTGCCACCATGTTTTAGGCATGTGTCTATATGATTGAAATGGCAATGCAAAGGGATACAGAGAGGGGAAGTGGACAAGAAAGCAGTGCTAAGATAATGACGCCTTCTCCTTCCTCATACCTGTCAGAAAATTGTTACGCTTCATCCGTTTTTCACACGTAGGGGTGTATTAGGGCAGGGCGATGTGCCATGCCCCCTGGGCCGTAGGTGCGAGGGCCCGCCAAGGCTGCTCGCAGCTTTAATTAGGGGCCAAGCAGCGAAGCTGGCGAAGGCCCCTATAGAGTTAGTAGGTTTTCTTCATTAGGGGCCAAGCAGCGAAGCTGCCTGGCACCTTAGAGTGTTTCTACCGTTTCTTATTAGGGGCCAAGCAGCGAAGCTGCCTGGCACCTTAAGTGTTTGTTCCGTTTCTTCAGAGTTATTAGGGGCCAAGCAGCGAAGCTGCCTGGCACCTTAGAGTGTTTCTACCGTTTCTTATTATTATTATTATTTTACTTTCCTCTGGGAGTCTATGGCAGCCCATAGAACCGTATGGTCGAAAATGCTGAAAATCGGCACACGCGTTAAGGACCGGCCCAGAAATACCCACAGCAATTTTTAGGTCCCCAGCCCCAACCCTCTAGCGCCACCAGCAGGCCAAAGTTGCAGGTACATTTCTGCTTGTAACTTTTGAACCGCTGGGCCAATTTTCAAAAACTTGGTATCCCTGGAATCCTTGGGCCAAGACGAATCCAACGCACCCTATGACGTCATTTTCCGCCTGGATAGTTTTCCCGCCATTTTGAATTTTGTGAAAATCAATAAAAACCCGTAGCCTCCCTCAATTTTTGACGTTTTTTTCTGAAAATCGGTATATAGCATCTCTGGACTGAGCTTCACAAAAGTTATGCCCTCAATGTTTTATATCTTTTATCGTTTGGCCGTGACAGCCAATCAAAAACGGCCCAAAAGACACCAAACAGGAAGTGAAGTCATATCTTGGCAACCCATGGTCACAATCTTCTGCAAATTGTCACAGGCATTCTTGTCCATGCCATGACCCACCAAAACAAATTTCAGGTCGCTAGCTCAAACTCTCTAGCGCCACCAGCTGGTCAAATTTTTAGCTACGTTTCTGCCCTTAACTTTTGAACCGTACGCTCCATTTTAAATCTGGTGGTACCGTTGAAATCCTTGGGCCAAGACGAATCCAACGCATCCTATGACATCATCGTCAGCCAATCAAAAGCAGCCTAAACGTCGCCAAACAGGAAGTGAAGTCATATCTTGGGAATCCATTGTCACAATCTTCTGCAAATTGTCACAGTCTTTCTTGTCAGTCCCATGACCCACCAAAAAAAAATTCAGGTCGCTAGCTCAAACTCTTTAGCGCCACCAGCTGGTCAAAGTTTTAGCTACATTTCTGCCTGTAACTTTTGAACCGCATGCTCAATTTTTATTCTGGTAGTACTGTTAAATTCCTTGGGCCAAGACGAATCCAACGCACCCTCTGACATCATGTCCGCCACAATAGAATGCCCGCCATTTTGGATTTGGTGAAAATCAATAAAAGGCTCCTCATCCTTCAAATTTAGTCTGATTTTCACAAAACTTGATACACATGATCTCTGGAGCACTCTGAAGAGATCCCTGAAGGGGTTGTATTACGTCTTTTACCGTTTGGCCGTAACAGCCAATCAAAATCCTCCACACAGACGCCAAACAGGAAGTGAGCTCATATCTCAGCAAACCATAGTCAGAATCTTTTGGGAATCGTCACACACATTCTTGGCTATCCCATGACTCCCCACAAGAATTTTCAGGTCTCCAGCTCACTCGCTAGCGCCACCAGCAGGTCACAAATCAAATTTCGAGGTATATTTCTGCTTGTAAAAAATAACTATGCGTGTCTCTGACAGTCTGCCTGCTCGGCTCTTTCGGTTGCCATGGCGACTTTGGCGGACTTTCTGCTTGGCCCCGCATTGCTGCTTGCAGCTATATTTATTATTATTATTCACCTTTCTTCTCCCTAGAGAGTCTATGGCAGCCCATAGAACCGTATGGTCGAAAATGCTGAAAATTGGCACACGCATTTAGGACCATCTCAGCATTACCCACAGCAATTTATAGGTCCCCAGCCCCAACCCTCTAGCGCCACCAGCAGGCCAAAGTTGCAAGTACATTTCTGCTTGTAACTTTTGAACCGCTGGGCCAATTTTCAAAAACTTGGTATCCCTGGAATCCTTGGGCTGAGACGAATCCAACGCACCCTATGACGTCATTTTCCGCCTGGATAGTTTTCCCGCCATTTTGAATTTTGTGAAAATCACTAAAAATGGGTGTCCTCCCTCAATTTTTTACATTTTTTTCTGAAACTCGGTATATAGCATCTCTGGACTGAGCCTCAAAGAACTTATGCCTAACATTTTTTCTATCTTTTATCGTTTGGCCGTGACAGCCAATCAAAAACGGCCTAAAAGTCGCCAAACAGGAAGTGAAGTCATATCTTGGCAACCCATGGTCACAATCTTCTGCAAATTGTCACAGTCTTTCTTGTCAGTGCCATGACCCACCAAAAAAAAATTCAGGTCGCTAGCTCAAACTCTCTAGCGCCACCGGCTGGTCAAAGTTTTAGCTACATTTCTGCCTGTAACTTTTGAACCTCATGATCAATTTTTATTCTGGTAGTACCGTTGAATTCCTTGGGCCAAGACAAATCCAACGCACCCTCTAACATCATATTCGCCACAATAGAATGCCCGCCATTTTGAATTCTGTGAAAATCAATAAAAACCCATCTCCTCCCTCAATTTTTGACATTTTTTCAGAAAATTGGTATATAGCATCTCTGGACTGAGCCTCACAAAACTTGTGCCCTCAATTTTTTATATCTTTTATCGTTTGGCCGTGACACCCAATCAAAAACGGCCTAAAAGTCGCCAAACAGGAAGTGAAGTCATATCTTGGCAACCCATGGTCACAATCTTATGCAAATTGTCACAGACATTCTTGTCCATGCCATGACCCACCAAAAACAAATTCAGGTCGCTAGCTCAAACTCTCTGGCGCCACCAGCTGGTCAAAGTTTTAGCTACATTTCTGCCTGTAACTTTTGAACCGCATGCTCAATGTTTATTCTGGTAGTACTGTAAAATTCCTTGGGCCAAGACAAATCCAACGCACCCTCTGACATCATATCCGCCACAATAGAATGCCCGCCATTTTGGATTTGGTGAAAATCAATAAAAGGCTCCTCATCCTTCAAATTTAGTCTGATTTTCACAAAACTTGATACACATGATCTCTGGAGCACTCTAAAGAGATCCCCAAAGGGGTTGTATTACATCTTTTACCGTTTGGCCGTAACAGCCAATCAAAATCCTCCACACAGACGCCAAACAGGAAGTGAGCTCATATCTCAGCAACCCATGGTCAGAATCTTTTGGGAATCGTCACACACATTCTTGGCTATCCCATGACTCCCCACAAGAACTTTCAGGTCTCCAGCTCACTCGCTAGCGCCACCAGCAGGTCACAAATCAAATTTCGAGGTATATTTCTGCTTGTAAAAATAACCACCGGTATGCGTGTCTCATTCTGCCTGCTCAGCTCTTTCGGTTGCCTTGGCGACTTAGGCGGACTTTCTGCTTGGCCCCGCATTGCTGCTTGCAGCTATATTTAGGGGCCAAGCAGCGAAGCTGCCTGGCACCTTAGAGTGTTTCTACGTTTTCTTATTATTATTATTATTCATGTTTCTTCTCCGACTGTAAGTCTATGGCAGCCCATAGAACCGTACTGTCGAAAATGCTGAAAATCGGCACACGCGTTAAGGACCGGCCCAGAAATATCCAGAGCAATTTTTAGGTCCCCAGCCCCAACCCTCTAGCGCCACCAGCAGGCCAAAGTTGCAGGTACATATCTGCTTGTAACTTTTGAACCGCTGGGCCAATTTTCAAAAACTTGGTATCCCTGGAATCCTTGGGCTGAGACGAATCCAACGCACCCTATGACGTCATTTTCCGCCTGGGTAGTTTTCCCGCCATTTTGAATTTTGTGAAAATCACTAAAAATGGGTGTCCTCCCTCAATTTTTGACATTTTTTTCTGAAACTGGGTATATAACATCTCTAGACTGAGCCTAACAAAACTTATGCCTTCAATTTTTTCTATCTTTTATCGTTTGGCCGTGACAGCCAATCAAAAACGGCCTAAAAGTCGCCAAACAGGAAGTGAAGTCATATCTTGGCAACCCATGGTCACAATCTTTTGCAAATTGTCACAGACATTCTTGTCCATGCCATGACCCACCAAAGCAAATTTCAGGTCACTAGCTCAAACTCTCTAGCACCACCAGCTGGTCAATTTTTTTGCTACGTTTCTGCCCGTAACTTTTGAACCGTATGCTCCATTTTAAATCTGGTGGTACCGTTGAAATCCTTGGGCCAAGACGAATCCAACGCATTCTATGACATCATCGTCAGCCAATCAAAAGCAGCCTAAACGTCGCCAAACAGAGAGTGAAGTCATATCTTGGGAACCCATAGTCACAATCTTCTGCAAATTGTCACAGTCTTTCTTGTCAGTGCCATGACCCACCCAAAAAAAATTCAGGTCGCTAGCTCAAACTCTCTAGCGCCACCAGCTGGTCAAAGTTTTAGCTACATTTCTGCCTGTAACTTTTGAACCGCATGATCAATTTTTATTCTGGTAGTACTGTTGAATTCCTTGGGCCAAGACAAATCCAACGCACCCTCTAACATCATATTCGCCACAATTGAATGCCCGCCATTTTGAATTTTGTGAAAATCAATAAAAACCCATCTCCTCCCTCAATTTTTGACGTTTTTTCTGAAAATTGGTATATAGCACCTCTGGACTGAGCCTCACAAAACTTATGCCCTCAATTGTTTATATCTTTTATCGTTTGGCCGTGACAGCCAATCAAAACCGGCCTGAAAGTCGCCAAACAGGAAGGGAAGTCATATCTTGGGAACCCGTGCTCACAATCTTCTGCAAATTGTCACAATTATTCTTGTCCATCCCATAACCCACCATAAAAAAATTCAGGTCGCTGGCTCAAACTCTTTAGCGCCACCAGCAGGTCAAAGTTTTAGCTACATTTCTGTCTGTAACTTTTGAACCGCAAGCTCAATTTTTAATCTGGTAGTACTGTTATAATCCTTGGTCCAAGACGAATCCAACACACCCTCTGAGATCATATACGCCACAATTGAATGCCCGCCATTTTGGATTTGGTGAAAATCAATAAAAGGCTCCTCATCCTTCAAATTTAGTCTGATTTTCACAAAACGTGATACACATGATATCTGGAGCACTCTGAAGAGATCCATAAAAGGGGTTGTATTACATCTTTTACCGTTTGGCCGTAACAGCCAATCAAAATCCTCCACACAGACGCCAAACAGGAAGTGAGCTCATATCTCAGCAACCCATGGTCAGAATCTTTTGGGAATCGTCACACACATTCTTGGCTATCCCATGACTCCACACAAGAACTTTCAGGTTTCCAGCTCGCTCGCTAGCGCCACCAGCAGGTCACAAACAAATTTCGAGGTATATTTCTGCTTGTAAAAAATAACTGTGCATCTCTCTGACAGTCTGCCTGCTCAGCTCTTTCGGTTGCTATGGCGACTTTGGCGGACTGACTGCTTGGCCCCGCATTGCTGCTTGCAGCTATATTTAGGGGCCAAGCAGCGAAGCTGCCTGGCACCTTAGAGTGTTTCTACGTTTTCTTATTAGGGGCCAAGCAGCGAAGCTGCCTGGCACCTTAGAGTGTTTCTACCGTTTCTTATTATTATTATTATTCATGTTTCTCCATGGGAGTCAATGGCAGCCCATAGAACCGTCTGGTCGAAAATGCTGAAATTTGGCACACGCACTCAGGACCATGTCAGCATTACCCACACCGATTTATAGGTCCCCAGCCTCAACCCTCTAGCGCCACCAGCAGGCCAAAGTTGCAAGTACATTTCTGCTTGTAACTTTTGAACCGCTGGGCCAATTTTCAAAAACTTGGTATCCCTGGAATCCTTGGGCTGAGACAAATCCAACGCACCCTATGACGTCATTTTCCGCCTGGATAGTTTTCCCGCCATTTTGAATTTTGTGAAAATCACTAAAAATGGGTGTCCTCCCTCAATTTTTGACATTTTTTTCTGAAACTCGGTATATAACATCTCTGGACTGAGCTTAACAAAACTTATGCCTTCATTTTTTTCTATCTTTTATCGTTTGGCCGTGACAGCCAATCAAAAACGGCCTAAAAGTCGCCAAACAGGAAGTGAAGTCATATCTTGGCAACCCATGGTCACAATCTTTTGCAAATTGTCACAGACATTCTTGTCCATGCCATGACCCACCAAAACAAATTTCAGGTCGCTAGCTCAAACTCTCTAGCGCCACCAGCTGGTCAAATTTTTAGCTATGTTTCTGCCCGTAACTTTTGAACCGTACGCTCCATTTTAAATCTGGCTGTACCGTTGAAATCCTTGGGCCAAGACGAATCCAACACATCCTATGACAGCATCGTCAGCCAATCAAAAGCAGCCTAAACGTCACCAAACAGGAAGTGAAGTCCTATCTCAAGAACCCATGGTCACAATCTTCTGCAAATTGTCACAGTCATTTTTGTCTCTCCCATGATCCACCAAAAAAAAATTCAGGTTGCTACCTCAAACTCTCTAGCGCCACCAGCTGGTCAAAAGTTTAGCTACATTTCTGCCTGTAACTTTTGAGCCGCACACTCAATTTTTAATCTGGTAGTACTGTTAAAATTCTTGGGCCAAGACGAATCCAACGCACCCTCTGACATCATATCCGCCACAATAGAATGCCCGCCATTTTGGATTTGGTGAAAATCAATAAAAATGGGTCTCCTCCCTCAATTTTTTATATTTTCTTCTGAAATTCTGTATATAGTATCTCTGGACCAAGCCTCACAAAACTTTTGCCTTCAATTATTTATATCTTTTATCGTTTGTCCGTGACAGCCAATCAAAAATGGTCTAAAAGTCGCCAAACAGGAAGTGAAGTCATATCTTAGCAACCCATGGTCACAATCTTCTGCAAATTGTCACAGACATTCTTGTCCATGCCATGACCCACCAAAACAAATTTCAGGTCGCTAGCTCAAACTCTCTAGCGCCACCAGCTGGTCAAATTTTTAGCTACGTTTCTGCCCGTAACTTTTGAACCGTATGCTCCATTTTAAATCTGGTGGTACCGTTGGAATCCTTGGGCCAAGACGAATCCAACGCACCCTATGACATCATATCCGCCATAATAGAATGTCCGCCATTTTGGATTTGGTGAAAATCAATAAAAGGCTCCTCATCCCTCAAATTTTGTCTGGTTTTCACAAAACTTGTTACACGTGATCTTTGGAGCACTCTAAAGAGATCTCTAAAGGGGTTGTATTACATATTTTACCGTTTGGCCGTAACAGCCAATCAAAATCCTCCACACAGACGCCAAACAGGAAGTGAGCTCATATCTCAGCAACCCATGGTCAGAATCTTTTGGGAATCGTCACACACATTCTTGGCTATCCCATGACTTCCCACAAGAACTTTCAGGTCTCCAGTTCACTCGCTAGCGCCACCGGCAGGTCACAAATCAAATTTCTTCTTGTAAAAAATAACTATGCGTGTCTCTGACATTCTGCCTGCTCGGCTCTTTCGGTTGCCTTGGCGACTTAGGCGGACTTTCTGCTTGGCCCCGCATTGCTGCTTGCAGCTATATTTATTATTATTATTCATGTTTCTTCTCCGACTGTAAGTCTATGGCAGCCCATAGAACCGTACTGTCGAAAATGCTGAAAATCGGCACACGCGTTAAGGACCGGCCCAGAAATATCCAGAGCAATTTTTAGGTCCCCAGCCCCAACCCTCTAGCGCCACCAGCAGGCCAAAGTTGCAGGTACATATCTGCTTGTAACTTTTGAACCGCTGGGCCAATTTTCAAAAACTTGGTATCCCTGGAATCCTTGAGCCGAGATGAATCCAACGCAACCCCTATGACGTCATTTCCGCCTGGGTAGTTTTCCCGCCATTTCGAATTTTGTGGAAAATACCTAAAAATGGGTGTCCTCCCTCAAATTTTTGACATTTTTTTCTGAAACTGGGTGATATAACATCTCTAGACTGAGCCTAACAAAACTTATGCATCAATTTTTTTCTATCTCTTATCGGTTTGGCCGTGACAGCCAATCAAAACGGCCTAAAAGTCCCAAACAGAAGGAAGTGGAGTCAGATCTTGGCAACCCATGGTCACATGCTTTTGCAAATTGTCACCAGACCATTCTTGTCCATAGCCATGACCCACCAAAGCAAATTTCAGGTCACACATTCAAACTCTCTAGCACCAGAAACCAACGGGTCAATTTTTTGGCGAGCGTTTCTGCCCGTAACTTTTGAACCGTGATGCTCCTTTTAAATCTGGCGGTACCGTTGGAATCCTTGGGCCAAGACGAATCCAACGCATTCTAATACATCATCGTCAGCAATCAAAAGCAGCCTAAACGTCGCCCACAGAGTGACAGTCATATCTTGGGAACCCATAGTCACAATCTTCTGCAAATTGGTCACAGTCTTTCTTGTCAGTGCCTTACGCCACCCAAAAAAAATTCAGGTCGCTAGCTCAAACTCTCTAGCGCCCACCAGCTGGTCAAAGTTTTAGCTACATTTCTGCCTGTAACTTTGAACCGCATAGATCATTATTTATTCGGTAGTACTGTTGAATTCCTTGGGCCAAGACAATCCCAAACCGCAACCTCTAACATCATATTCGCCACAATTGAATGCCCGCCACTTTTGAATTTTGTGAAAATCAATAAAAACCCACTCCCGCATCGCCCGCCCTCAATTTTTGACTTTTTTTCTGAAAAGTTGGTAATAAGCACCTCTGGACTGAGCCTCACAAAACTTATGCGCCTCAATTGTTTATATCTTTTATCGTTGCGGCCGTGACAGCCAATCAAAACCGGCCTGAAAGTCGCCAAACAGGAAGATGGAAGTCATATCCTGGGAACCCATGCTCACAATCTTCTGCAAATTGTCACAGTTTATCTTATCCATCCCATAAACCCCACCATAAAAAAATCAGGTCGCTTGGCTCAAACTCTTTAGCGCCACCAGCAGGCAAAGTTTTAGCTACATTTCTGTCTGTAACTTTTGAACCGCAAAGCTCAATTGTTTAATCTGGTAGTACGGTTATAATCCTTGGTCCAAGACGAATTCGCAACACACCCTCGCGAGATCATATCCGCCAACAATTGAATGCCCGCCATTTTGGATTTGGTGAAAATCCAATAAAGTGAAGCTCCTCATCCTTCATTTAGTCTGATTTTCACAACAACCGTGATACACATGATATCTGGAGCACTCTGAAGAGATCCATAAGGGGGTTTGTATAGACTCTTTTTACCGTTTGGGCAGTAACAGCCAATCAAAATCCTCCACACAGACGCCAAACAGGAAGTGAGCTCATATCTCAGCAGGACCCAGGGGCAGAATCTGTATGGGAATCGTCACACACATATCCTTGGTCTATCCCAATGACTCTCACACAAGAACGGTCAGGTTTCCAGCTCGCTCGCTAGCGCCACCAGCAGAGTTCACAAGACATAATTTCGGGGTAGTATTGCTGCTTGTAAAAAATAACTGAGACAGTGATCTCTCTGACAGTCCTGCCTGCCTCATCTGCTTTCGGTTTGCGATGGCGACTTTTTTGACGACGGACTGCTTGGCCCCCGCAGTGCTGCGTGCAGCAGATTAATTTGGGCCAAAGCAGCGAAACTGCCTGGCACCTTGAGAGTGTTTTCTACATTGATCTGAATTATTAAGATTAATTAGTCGATGTGTTCTTCGCCGACTGTAAAGTCGATGGCAGCCCCATAGAACCGTTACTGTCGAAAATGCTGTAAAATTTCGACACACGCGTTAAGGGACCCGCCCAGAAAATAGCCAGGAGCATATTTGTTAGACCCCAGCCCCAACCCGCGGCGCCACCAGCAGGCCAAAGTTGCATGGTACATAGCGTCCTTGTAAAACGTGTGGAACCGCTTGGACAAGTTTCAAAACTTGGTAGCCCTGAATCGTTGGGCTGAGACAACTCCAAACGTCACCGCTATTGACGGCATTTTCGCGCCGCCATGGGTAGTTTTTCCGCGCCATTTTGAAGTTTGTGAAAATCACTTAAAAATGGGTGGCCCCCTCAATTTGTGACATATTTGTTTCTGAAACTGGGTATTATAACAGTCTCTAGACTGAGCCCTAACAAAACGTAGGCCTTCGACTAGTCTTCAATCTTTTATCTGGTTGGCCTCTCTACAGCCAAAACAAAACGGCCAAAAACGTCGCCAAACAAGGAAGTAAAGCTCATTATCTTGGGCAACCCGATGGATCCACGAATCTTTTGCAAATTTGTCACAGACATTCTTGTCCATGCCATAGACCCCACCAAAGCTAAATTTGCGGTCAACCAAGCTCCAAACTCTCCTAGAAAGAAAAAAAATCACCGACCAGCTTGTCAACTTTTTGTGCTACGGTTCGGGCCCGTAACTTGTGAACCGTAGCGTATCCATTTTAAATCTGGTGGACCGGTAGAAAATCCTTGGGCCAAGACGAATCCAACGCATTCCTGAGACCATCATCGTCACCAAATTCAAAAGCACTCTAAACGTCGCCCAAACAGTAGAGTGAAGTCAGAACTTGGGAATCGCCGAGTCACAAGCTTCTGCAAATGGTCACTAGTCTTCCTTAGTCAGTGCCATGACCCACCCAAAAAATAATTCAGGTCGCATAGCTCAAAACGCTCTAGCGCCACACAGCTGGTCAAATGTCTTAGCTACATGTCGAGCCTGGACGTTTGAACCGCGATGATCAATTATTTTTCGGGGAGGACGTGTTGAATTCCCTTTGGCGCAAACAATCCAACGCACCCCTAACAGCATAGTCGCCACAATTGAAATGCCCGCCATGTTGGAATTTTAGTGAAATCAATAAAAACCCATCTCCCCCGTCAAGTGCTTGACGTTTTGTCTGAAAATTTGTAGAGAACAACCTCTGGACTGACCGTCAACAAACTATGCCCTCATTGTTTTATATCGTTGGCGGTTGGGCCGGGGACGCCAAGCAAACCGGCCTGAAAGTCGCCAAAACAGGAAGTAGGGAAGTCAGATCTTGGAACCCATCCGGCACAGCTTCTGGCAAATTGTCACAGGTATGCATATCCATCCCAGAACCCACCAATAAAAAAATCAGGTCGCGGGCTCAACTCTTAGCGCCACCAGCGAGTAAAGATTAGCTACGATTGCGTCGATGATACGTGTGAAACCCAAGCTCAATTTTTAAGCTGGTAGTACTGTTATAATCCGTGGTCCAAGACAAATCCAACACACCCTCTGAGATCATACTCCGCCACAATTTGAATGCCCGCCAGTTTGGATGGGTGAAAATAAATAAAAGGCTCCTCATCCGTCAGTTAAGTCCTGTTTTCACACAAAACAGGATCACAGAAAATTTCGGAGCACATCCGAGAGAATCCATAAAGGGGGTTGTATTACATCTTTTAAACCCCGTTTTTGGCCCGGACCAGCCAATCAAACGCCCCACACAGAACGCCAAAACAGGAAGTGGGCGCATCTCGCACAAACGCCATGTCAGAATCTTCTGTGGAATCGTCACACACATTCGTGGCATCCCATGACACCACACAGAACTTGCAGTTTCGGCTCGCTCGCTAGCGCCACCAGCAGGCTCACAAACAATTTCTGAGGTAATTTCCGGCTTGTAAAAAAGACTGTGCATCTCGCGGACATTCTTGCCTTGCTCCACCATCGGTTGCTATGCGCGCTTTGGGCGAACTGACTTGCGAATGGCCCCCCGCATTGCGGGATGCAGCATATTAGGGCGCCAAGCAGCGAAGCTGGCCCTGCACCGTAGAGGTGTCTATCATACTTTTTTCGTTAATATTATGAGTACTGATAAATCAGGTGTCTTTCTCCGACTGTAAGTCTATGCAGCCCATAAGACCGTAACGGTCAGAAATGCTGAAAGACGCACGACACGCGTTAATACACGGGCCCAGAAATAACCCACACAAAATTTTAGGTCCCGCCTCGCCCGCAACCCTCTAAGCGCCACCAACAGCGCAAAGTGCAGGACATTTTCTGCGTGTAACGTTTGAACCGCTGGGCCAATCTTGAAAAACTGGTATCCCTGAATCCGCTGGCGGAGACGAATCCAACGCACCCTATAACTGCAATTTCCGCCTGGAGAGTTTTTCCCCGCTTTGGATTTTGTGAAAAACAAAAAAAACCCAATCTAGGCCCTGCATTTGACGTTTTTCTTCTAAAATCGGTATAAAACTCTACGCTGGACTGAGTCGCACAAAACAAAGTCCGTGATTTTTTATAATCTTTAATCGTTTGGGCCGTGGAGCCAAACAAAAACGGCGTCTAAAAGTCGCCAAACAGAATGAAGTCAGAATCTTGGGAAACCCCGCACAACTTCTGCAAAGTGGTCACAGACATTCCTGGTTCCCAGCGTGCCCCAAGCCAAAACAAATTTCAGTTGCTAGCTCAAACGGCTCAGCGCCACGCCACCGCATGGTCGAATGTTTTAGCTACGATTCGCCCGGAACTTGACCGAACCTCTCGAGTGTAAAACGCGGAAGGTACCTTTGAAATCCATTTGGCCCAAAGACGAATCCAACGCATCCGATGAACAACGCGTCACCAATCAAAAACAGCCTAAACTGCGCCAAACAGGAAGTGAAGTATACTTTGGGGAACCCATTTCACAATCTCTGCAAAATTGGCACAGTCTTTTTGGCAGTCCCATTACCCACCAAAAAAAAAAAAATTCAAGTCGCAGCTCAAACTTCGTCTAAGCCCACCGCGAGCCAAAGTTATAGCTACATTTCTGCCTGGAAAGGTGAACCGCATGCCACGTCTTTATTCTGGTATACGATAAATTGCCATGGCCAGACGAAATCCAACGCACCCTAGGACGTCAATCTTCCGCGCCGAATAGTTTATCCCGCCCATTTTGAAATTTTGTGAAAATAGCATAAAAACCCCCATCTCCCTCCGCAATTTTGTAACTGATTTGTATTCTGAAAAGGGGTAGAATAGCGACTCATGGACAGAGCCTCACAACGCTTGTAGTCCCGCAATTTTTAATATCTTTTAGCGTTTGGGGCCGTGACAGCCGATCAAAACGGACCTAAAAGGTCACGAAACAGGAGAGGAAGTCAAAATCTGGCACCCCATATCACAATCTTCTCAAATTTGCACCCAGACGTGCTTGTCATGCCATGACCCACCAAAACAAATGTCGGTCGCAGCTCAAACTCACCTACGCCCACAACTGGCAAAGACTTGCTACATCGCCTGAACTGTGAACGGCAGGCGCATTATGCTATTCTGTAATACTGTTAAATGTCCATATGGCTCAAACAAATCCAACGCACCCGAGGACAGCATACCCCACAATAAAGGCCCGCCATCTTTGATTTGGTGAAAATCAATAAAAGCTCCTCAATCCATCAAATTAGTCTGGATTTTCCCAAAAAACTACACACATGAACACTGGGCAAGTTTGAAAGCGTCCCGTAAGGCGATTTTATTACTAGCTGTTACCATTTCTGCCTGTAACTTTTGAACCGCGCTCGAATGTTTTAATCTGGGAGGACCCTACCAAAAACAATGTCAGGATCTCTACTTAAACTCTCTACCCACCAGCCTGATCAAAGTTTGTAGCTACATTTCGGGCGGGAACTTTTGAAACCGCATGGCTCAATTTATTATTCTGGATAGTACTGTATAACATTTCCAGAGCCCCAAGACAAATTCCAACGCCCATACTGACCACATGACGGCCACATAGAATGCCCGCCATTTGGGGAGTTGGGGAAAAACTCAATAAAGGCTCTCTCATCCGTCAAAGTAGTTAGGATTTTCACAAAACTTAACACACAGATCTCGTGAGCATTTGGAGAGCCCTAAAGGCTTTTTATACAAATATTTACGGTTGGGCCGTAACACCACATCAAAATCCTCCCACAGACCCACACAGAATGAAGCTCATATCTCACGACCCATAGTCAAATCCTTTGGGAAGCGGCACACACATTCTTGGCGATCCCATGACGTCGTACGCCCACAAGAATTTGCAGGTCGCCACCGACCGCTAGCTGCCAACCGGCAGAGTCCACAAATCAACAATTGCGCGGTAGATTTGTCTGCTGGGTAAAAAAAAACTATGCGATCCGCCTGAACAGTCTGCCTCTCACTCTTTGTTTGCCATGGTGCCTTTTGGCGGCACTGTCTGCTGGCCCCCGCATTGCAGGCTGCAGTATATGATTTTTATTATTATTCGCTAGTCACCAGTCGTATCCCTCTTGCAATCTAGCAGAGCCCATAGAACCTACGTAGGAAAATGCTATAAAGCGACACACACGATGCGGCCGGGCTTCACTTTACCCACAGCAATTTAGAGGACCCCACCGCCAAACGATCTAGGCGCCACCACAGGTCAAAGTTGGGTACATTTCGCTTGTAACATTTTGAACGCTGGGCCCAAATTTTCACTCAAACATGGGTATCCCTGGAATCCGTTGAGTCAAGACGAATCCAAACGCAGCCCTATACGGTCCTTTCCGCCAGGAAGTTTCTTGCCCGGCGCATTTTGAATTTTGGGAAAATTATCAATAAAAATGGGAATTGGCCTGCAATTTTTAGACCTAATTCACCCGAGACCACGCGATATATAGTATCGTCTGACTGGAGCTACACCATGGGGTCGCAGGAAATAGTGGATAACTTTTACGTTAGCCGTGAAGCCCATCAAAAGTGTCCTGTAAACGGTGCAAAACGGAATGAGGTCAGAGCGCAGCAACCGTTTTGTCGAATCCGCTGGAGATGTACACACATAGTAGTCCATCCCATGAACCACCACAAAAAAAATCAGATCCGCCGAGCTCAAACGCTGTACCGCCAACCAGCAGGTCAAAAGTTGTAGCTACATTGTTTGCCTGTAGCTTTTGAACCGGACCTCTCCCAAGTCTTCAAAATTATGGTACACGGGCAGCTTCACCACAATGCTGCGACCCAGGTATGGATTTTCGACGATGGGAAAAAACGATCAGCTCTCAGCAGCATTCAAAACGTGTGGAAAAGAATGGGGGGAGTGGTGCTCAGCGCGCTGTCTCCTCGGCTCCCCCTGCGCACGGTCACTGTACAACGCAGTCTCAGCAGGGGGTCAAGCCCACTTGCCCAGCCCCTGGCACCCGCACCGCCCGCCGCCCTCCCTCCTCACACCCACAGACAGACAGATGGAGAGTGAGAGAGGAAAGGGAGGGGAGGGAGGGAAGGAGGAAAAGGGTCGAGGGAGAGGTGACAGAGAGGGAAAAGGGAGGGAGGAGGGAGAGGTGGGGAGAGGAAAGAATATCTGAACACCTCTTCGTGTTTGCCGTGAAGCCAATCAAAATGAAGTGAGAAGAGAGGTCATAGCTCAGCAACCGTCTAGCAATTTCTGTAAGATTTTGTGCACACATTCAGCCATCCCTGACTCCCCAAAAAAAAAACAGACCCCCAAGCCTCTAGCGCACACCAACAGGTAACCGGAAGTGAGCTCATACTCGACAGCCCTCGCTCCAACGGATCAAAACAAACTTGTTTACGTGAATCACAACGCAGCTCCAGGAATGCACACCAAGACATTGGCGAGATTTGGACCAAAGGGGGGCGCTGCAGATTCGCCTCTCTGGTGCCCGTGGCGGCGCTGGCAAGTTTACCTGCTTGGCCCCGCATTGTCGAGGCTATGCAGCGCCATAGATGTATTAGTATTAGTAATATTCATTCTTCTTCTGCCGACGGTAGGGTGCAATGGCAGCCCATAGAACCGGACGGCGTCGAAAATGCAGAAAATCGGCACAGGCAGCGTAATGACCCCGGGCCCAGGAAAGACCCCCCCACAGCAATTTTTGGGTCCCCAGCCCCAACCCTCGAGCGCCCACCGAGCAGGCCAAAGTATGCAGGTCCATTTCTGCCTTGTAACTTTTGAACGGCAGGGCCAATTATGAAAAACCTTGGTATCGCCTAGAATCCCACTTGGGCCGTGAGACGAATCCCAACGACACCGCGAGGACAGGCATTTGCCCTTGCCGCTGGATAGATGATTTCCCGCCATTTGAATTTTGTGAAAAACAATAGAAACACCTGCTATTCCCTCACATTTTATGACGTACTATCTTCTGAAAATCGGTATATAAACAGCTCAGGACTGAGTCCGCAACAAAACGGCATGCCATTGATTTCTTTTTATATCTTTTTATCGCTTTGGCCTTGAGAAGCCCATCAAAAACGGCTTAAAAAAGGCACCAAACAGAAAGCGAATCAATCGTGGGAAACCCATGGTCACACAAGCATTCTTCTGCCAAAATTGGCACAGACAATGCTTGTCCATCGCCTATGACCCACCCAAAACAATTTTCAGGTTGCTAGCTCAAACTCGCGAGCGCCACCAGCTGGGTCAATTTTTTTGCGAAGACTTCTGCCCGTCACGGTGTGAACCGAAACGCGTCCAGTTTAAAGTCCTGGATGGTACACTTTGAAAGCCTTTATGGCCAAGGACAAATCCAAACCTGCAATCCTATGACATCCATCGTCAAGCCACGATCAAAAACAGCCTAAACGGCGCCAAACAGGAAGTGAAGTCAGATCTTCTGTGGAAACCCATCTGTGGCACAATCGTCTGCATTAAATTGGTCACAGACTTGTTTGGGTCAGCTCCCATGAACCCACCAAAAAAAAAATTCAAGTCGTCGCTAGAGCTCAAACACTCCCGAGCGCCCAACACCAAGGCGGGCGGCAAAGGATAGGGCTACATTGTTCGGCCTGTAACGTTTGGGAAGACCGCACGAGGCCCCAAAAAATAAAAATCTCCTAAATTATATCGGGAAAACACAAGACCAGATAAAATTTGCCGTGGGCCCAAGACAAATAGCTCAACGCACCCTATGACGTCATTTTCCGCCCGGATAGTATTCCCTACCCCCTGCCCCCCCCTTGTGGAACTTTTGTGAAATCAATAAAAACCCATCTCCCCTCCCTCAATCTTGTTAATTTTATTTCTGAAAAATTTGGTATATTAGCAGCGCTGGAGCTGGCGCAACAACACTTAGCCCTCAATTTTTTATATCTTATGTTATATCGTGTTGGCCGTGAACAGCCGATCAAAAAGGCGGGAACCGAAAAGATCACGAAACAGGGAAGTGAAAGTTCATATCTTGGCAACCCCATGGTAACAATCTCGGCAAATTGTCCACAAGACAGTCTTGTCCCATGCCATGACCCACCTCAAAACCAATGTCAGCTTCAGGTCGGCGAGCTCAAAACGCTCTAGCTGCCACCAACATGGTCAAGTTTTTAGCTACAGTTCGCTTACCTGTAACTGAAACCGCATGCTCAATTTTATCGTGGTAGTACTGTTCAATGCATGGGCCAAGACAAATCCAACGGCAACTCCTATGACCATCAACTATCCGCCCACAATAGAAATGCCCGCACATTTTGGATTTGGTGAAAATCAATAAAAGGCTCCTCAGCCGCTCAAATAAGGGTCCTGGATCTTCGCACAAACGTAAACACACATGATCGCTGTAGCATCGTTGAAGAGACCTCGAAAGTGCATGTTATTACATATTTTACCGATTTCTGCCTGTAACGTTTGAACTCGCATGCTTCAATGAAAATTTAATCTGGTAGGTACATGAAGTTATAAATCCTTGGCTCCCATGACTCGCCCATCACCACCCCCCATCTTCAAGGACAGACGACCAAAATTTGGTGAGATTTTGTCCCCAGCGGGGAAGCCGATGAGCAAAATGCTAACAGTTTTCCTATAGGATGGTCTCTGGCAGCCCATAGAACCGTGCGTACGTAAAAGCTGACATTATGTTGGCACAGGTGATCACCACACCCTCCAAGGGACTGCAACACCAAAAGCTGGAAAATTGCGTCCCATAAGGGGCATTACAAGAGGTAAAAACTGCATAATAGGACGCACTGTATGCTCCGAGGATAAACTTAAGGAGTTGAGGAAAAAATACGGATATCTGGCACCTACACCTTCTAGACGTAATCCTAATTACGCAAAAAAAGTTGAAGTCCTCACCCCAAATCCGCTAGAGCCAGCAGCAGGGTCAAATTTGGGAATGTAAGGCTTAGTAGATATAAGAATGATACAGCGGCGTTGTATAGCGCTGATTCGCGCTTCCTGAAAAGGCAATTTACATGACACATAGGTGTACAGTTACATAGTGGGTGTGTGTGTGCTGGGGTGCTGTGTGTGTGTGTGTGGGTGTGGGTGTGATTGGTGGGGGTGGGTGTGGTGCGTGTGTTGTGCTGGGTGTGTGGAGTGACACAGTGGGCGAACTTGTGTAAAACCCCCAGCCTCTTTTCCAAGGAATAGAAATGGACAATGGACGACTGCAAAGAACCTAAGGACACGCCTGGACACTTTATCTCTGCCCTATTAGTCTGTGAGCGTCTATGTACCCACTCAGCTAAGGCACTATTGTAACACTGTGGAAGCACGTAGATAAAGTGGTGTGTGTGGGGGTGATGTGTGTGTGAGAGAGAGAGAGAGAGAGCGAGAGAGAGAGAGAGAGAGATGCGCCTGGGCGAAGGTATGGAGGCTGAGCTAGCTAAGATTTAATTTAGGTGTAAGTATGTGCTGTAAGGTCCCGTGGGAAAGGCTGTCTTTAGTCTATTGTACGGGGATTCGTACCGCCCTAACTTGACACCCCTGGAATTCCTGTTCTCAGTTCTCTCCGTCTTCTCTCGCCTGGGGATAAAAAATGCTACTCTAACTCTACTCGACAGTCAATAGATAAAAAGGGAAGGAAAGAAAAGGGAAAGCAGAAGAGTTAGGATAGACTAGGCAGGAGTGGAAAAGTAACTTTTTACTTGTTAAACAACGCATAGGGACTTGAGTAGCTTGTATGAATACGTTGGAACTTTTAAAGTAATTTTGTAAATTAAGTAGCGCAGAATACGCGCTGCAGAGTGTCTTCTCCGCTGGGCAGTTTCTCACCTTAGAGAGTCGCCACAGCCTATCCGCAGCTCCTGCAGCTCCATCTTCCTTCTCGCTTCAACTGGAGATCGGCTGGCAGCTCCGTCTGGCTGTTACCCAAACCATCCTGGAACATCAGGAACCAACCCAACACATTGTAAGGGTGGCTATAGGGGTGCAGTTGTAGAGGGAACCAACACAACTAGAAATGGGCGACTATGCCGATATATATCATTATCGTGATATGAAAAGTGTATATCGTGACCTTTCGCCCTATAAACGTTGAAAGCGTGATAAGTAATTTTGATCAATTTGAGACAATGGGGAATATAAAAAGCATTGTAAGTAGGTAATGTAACGGTAAACATAAGAATAAAAAGATCAATTTTAAAGAAAGGTTTGTTTTGCGACATGAAAAAATAAAATAGCAAATAAAGAGAACTAAAAATGCATTTCGCAACAGAAAATGCTGGAAGCGGGCTTGCCATGGGGTGCAGAAATGACACGAAGTACTATTGAGAAAACAAAGCGAAAAAGAAGCGGGAAAAACTCGCACTCCACCGCAGTCAGCGAATGTATGGGCGCAAACAGTCAGGCCGATCTTGGATTCAGTCCAATCTATGAAAGCGTTGTAGCTCTGCGGTTTGGGGATGATACTAAATGACATACATGGTAATTTTAAGTAGGCACAAGGAACTACTAGCATATGCCTTAATTTTGGTGCATTTATTAGATGGAGACGGACCCACCAAAACGAATTTCAGGTCGCTGATGTCGCTAGCACAAACGCTCTAGCGCCACCAAGCTGGTCACATGTTTTAGCTAAGTTGTCTGTCTGCCCGTAACTTTTGAACCGTAACGCTCCCATTTTAAATTTGGTGGTACCGTTGAAATCCTTGGGGGCCAAGACGAATCCCAAACGCATCCTATGACAATCTATCATCAAGCCCAAGCAAAAAAGCAGCCTAAATGTCGCCAAACAGGAAGATGAAGTCATATCTTGGAGAACCCATTGACACAAATGTTCTGCAAAACTTGTCACAGTCATTTCTTGTAAGTCCCATGACCCACCACAAACAAAAATTCAGGTCGCTAGCATCAAACACTCTAAGCGCCCCAACCAGCAGGTCAAATAGTTTAGCTACATTCTGCCTGGTAACTTTTGAACCGCTGGCTAATTTTCAAAAACTTGGTATTCCCCTGGAGTCATCCTTGGGCCTGAGACGGATCCAACGCATGCTATGATGTCATTTTCCCACCTGATAGTTTTTCCCGCCATTTGAATTTTGGATGAAAATCAATAAAAAACCCATCTCCTCCGTCAATTTTGTGTGACAGTTTTTCTGAAAATCGGTTATAATAGCATCTCTGGACTGAGCTGCACAAGAACTTTTGCCTTCAATTTTTTTTTTATATCTTTTTATCGTTATGGTCGCCGTGAGAGCGCAATCAAAAACGGCCTAAAAGTCGCCAAACAGGAAGTGAAGTCATATCGTTGGCAACCCATGGTCACAATCTTCTGCAAATTTTGTACGACAGACATTCTTGTCTCATGCCATGTACCCAGCAAACTACCAAAGTTTCAGGTCAGCATTGCTCAAAGACTCTCTAGCTCGCCATGTCAGCTGTCACATTTTAGCTAAATTTCTGCCACGTAAACTTTTGGAAACGTACGCCCATTTTAAATCTGGTTGTTACTGTTTACATTCATTGGGGCCAAGACGAAATCCAACGCACTCCGAACCATCATATCCAGCAAAATAGAAATGCCAACCGCCTTTTGGATTATGGTGAAAATCAATAAAAGGCTCCTTATCCTTCAAATTTAGTCTAATTTTCACAAAACTTGATACACGCATGATTTCTGGCAGCACTGTGAATAAGAGGATCCCCAAAAAAGGGTTTTATTACAATCTTTTACCCGTTGGCCGTAACAGCCAATCAAAATCCTCCACAACACGAATACGCCAAACAGGAAGTGAGCTCATTATTCTCACATTGCAATCAATAGTCAAGATATCTTGTTGGGAATCGTGCAACAACACATTTCGTGTCTTCTTCTGGCTAACCCAAGACTCCCCACAAGAACTTATTCCAGGTCTCCAGCTCACTCCTGCGCCACGGGCAGGTCACAAATCAAATATCGAGGTATATTTCTGCTTTGTAACAATAACTAAATAGTGTTGCCTGAACATTCAGCTTATTTACTCTTTCCTGGGTTGCCATGGCGACATTACCCCGCGGACCTGCTTCTGCTTGCGCGACCCGCCATTGCTGCTTGCGAGCTTATATTTACGGGGCCCAAGCAACGAAGCTGCCGAAGGCACCTATAGAGTGTTTTGTTCCTATTAATATTATTCTATAGTCCACCATTCTTCTCCGGACTGTAAGGATCTAGTGGCAAGCCCATAGAAGCCGTCATGCGTAGGAAAATGCTGATAAATTGGGCACACACATTCAGGCCCAGGTCTCAGCATTACCCACAGCAATTTATAGGTCCCCACCGCCCCAACAGCTCTAGCGCCAACCAGCAGGTCAAAGTTGCCAGGGTACATTTCTGCTTGAACTTTTGAACCTGCTGGGCCAATTTTCTCATAGAACTTGGTATCTCTGGAATCCTAGGGCCAAGACGAAACCAACCGCCACCAGATGACGTCATTTTCCGCAGGACTACAGTTTCCCGCACATTTTTGAAATTTTGTGAAATCAATAAAAAATGCTACGTCGTTCTCCCACAAGTTTTTTTACACAATTCGCCCGAAACTGGGTTTATATAGGATCTCTGGACTGAGCAACACATGGGGTCTCACCAGGAAATATTGTATATCTTTTATCGATTTAGGAGGCCGTGACAGCCAATCAAAATTGTTGTAAAAGTGGTGACAACAGGAAATGGAAGGTCATATAGCGCGAACCGATTGTCCTGAATGAGGCTGGGTTTATTTGTACACACATAGTAGATCCATGCCCATGACGCTACCACAAAAAAAAAATCATATCCCCAGCTCAAACTCAGTAGCGCCACCAGCAGGTCAAAACATTTTAGCTACATTTTTGCCTGTATCTTTTGAACGCGTACTCCCAATTTTCAAAATTATTGGTACACAGGTGCATTCCTCACACCATGTTTGCAGCAACAACCCAGGTTATGTGATTTTCGCTAACGATTGAAAAAACTATCAGCACTCACAGTCAGCCATTCAAATTGCTGGAAAGAATGGAGGGATATTTTTCTCCCCGCAATCACGCTGCTCTCCTCTGCTCCCCTTGCGCACGTCTCACTGACACCATTCTCGGCAGGGGATCCAAGCCCCACTGCCCCAGCCCCTGCAACCCACCCCCCACCCCCCCCTCACACACACAAAGACAGACAGAGGAAGAGGGAGAGGGAGAGGGAGGGGGAAGAGGGAGAGGGACAGGGAGAGGGACAGGGAGAGAGACAGAGAGGGAGAAGGGAGGGAGGGGAGGGAGAGGGAGGTGGGAGAGGAAAGAATTTTGAACACCTCTATGTCGTTTGCCGGTGACAGCCAATCAAAATTGGTCAATAAAGGTGGCAAAACAGGAAAGTGGGCGTCAAATCTCAGCAACCGTTAGTCACTTTCTGTTAAATTTGATTTTGCACACATTCTAGTCCAGCATCCCGATGACCTCCCACAAAAAAAAATTCCAGACCCCACAGCTCTCTAGCGCCACCAACAGGTAACAGGAAGTGAGCTCATAATCTCGGCAGCTCGTTCAACGGATTCAAACTAAACTTGGTTTACCGTGATCACACTCTCGTCCAAGGAATGCAACACCCAACATGTGGCGAGATTTGGACCAAAGGGGGCGCCATGCCGTTCCGCTTCTGATTGTGCGTGGCGGCTTCGGGCACGTTTTACTGCTTGGCCCCGCGCATTGCTGCTTGCAGCGATATTTGTTATTTATTATTATCTAGTCACCATTCTTCTCCGATCTGTAAGTCTATGGCAGCCTATAGAACCGTAGGTAGGAAAATGCTGTAAATTGGCACACACATTCGGGGCAGACTCAGCATCACCCACAGCGATTTATAGGTCCCAAGCCCCAACACTCTAGCGCCACCAGCAGGTCAAAGTTGCAGGTACATTTCTGCTTGTAAATTTTGAACCGCTTGGCCAATTTTCATAAACTTGGTATCACTGGAAGCCTTGGGCCAAGACAAATCCAACGCACCCTATGACGTCATTTTCCGCCAGGATAGTTTTTATTTTTTCCGCCATTTTGAATTTTATGAAATTCAATAAAAATGCTACTACTCCCACAATTTTCGACCAATTCACCCGAAACTCGGTATATAGTATCTCGGGACTGAGCTACACATGGGGTCTCAAGGAATATTGGATAACTTTTATCGTTTAGCCGTGACAGCCAATCAAAATTGTCGTAAAAGTGGTAAACAGGAAGTGAGGTCATATCTCAGCAACCGTTTGTCAAACTAGGCTGGGTTTTTGTACACACATAGTAGTCCATCCCAGGACCTACCACAACAAAAATCATATCCCAAGCTCAAACTCTGTAGCGCCACCAGCAGGTCAAATTTTGCTACATTTTTGCCTGTAGCTTTTGAACGGTTAACTCCCGAATTTTGCAAAATATTGGTACAACAGGTCATCCTCACATCCATTGTTGGCAGGGGCCCACGGTGTGGGTGGATTTTCGCTTGAACGATTGAAATAAAACTATCAGCTCACAGCAGCCATTCAAAATTGTGAGAAAGGAAATGGATGGGATTTTTATACTCTCATCCTCCTGCTGGTCTCTCTCTGCTCCCCTATAGTGTCGCATAGTTCAACTGACAACCAGTCTCTTGGCAGGGGGTCTAAAGCCCGCCACTGGTGCCCCAAGCCCACTGCACCCTGGGGGGGGGTTGGCACCCCCCCCACCCTCCTCACCACACACACAGACAGCTTGGGGACAGCAGGGAGAGGGAGAGAGGGGGGGGGGGGTGAGAGGGAGAGGGAGAGGAGAGAGGGAGAGGTGACAGAGAGGGAAGAAGAGGATCGGGAGGAGGAGGGAGAGGGAGGGGGAGAGGACAAGAAGGAACATGGAGTTGAACACACCACACTCGATGTGGGGGGTAGTGTGTGTTTGCCGGGTGTGGACAGCGCAATGACGAAAATTGTCATAAAGGTGTGCAAGCGAAGCAGGAACGTGAGACATGGTCATTATCTCAGCAACCAGCTTAGTCAATTTGCTGGTTAGGAGTTTTTTGCACAACATTCGTAGGGGTCGTGGCGGAGTGGGCCCATGGACCTCAAACCACAAAAAACACCACCAGACCCCAAGCTCCTCGTAGCGCACCACCACACAGGTAACAGGAAGTGGAAGCCTCCTATATCTCGACAAACTCGATTCAAACGGATTCAAACTTAAACTTGGGTATTACCGTGATCAACAGGCTGCCGTGCTCCGTCAAAGCGAATGCACCACTACAACAGTGGCGAGAATATTGGACCAAGGGGGGCGGCTGCAGGTTTCCTTGCGTTGCCGTGCGCTGCTCTGGCCGAAGTGATTAACTGTGACTGCTTGTGCCCCGCATTGGCTGCCTTGCAGCTATATTTAATTATTAATGATTTTACTCTCTTTCTTGCTCGTGGTTGTTCGGGCCCGCCATTTTGTGCTGGAAGATAGGCGTCACTTGGTCGCCAACACCGCTTTGCGCAACGCGGTGAATCCGAAATGTGCGCCGGTCTAGCGGCCAGAACCGGAAGCGTCTGATCCGGACATTGGTCCCGGGCACAGGGGGGGGGGGGGGAATAGCGCCCCCCCTACTCGCGTGTTTACGTGTCCTGGTCTGAGCATATAGTGGGTTGTCGTTAGGGCACACGGAAAAAAAATATGCATTAGTGTAGCTACACTCAAACCAACACAAAAATTGCAATGAACCAACCCATTATCTCCCACCCAATCAGGACAAGTGAGTATAATTAGGGGCCAAGCAGCGCAGCAAAAGACACTCCATAAAAACGCTTACTCTCTCCCTCAATTTTTTTTGATCAATCTTTCAGAAAGTTTAGGTATATAGCATCTCTGAAATGAGCCTCACAAAAACTTATCGAGGTGGATTTTGCGGGAATCTTTTCGTTTCAGCACGTGACAGTGTCGGATCAGACAAACGGCCTAAAGGCTCGCCAAATCAGGAAGTGAAAGTCTTATCTTGGGGAACCCATGTGGTCACAATTTTCTTGGTAATTGGTCACAGGACGTTTTCTGTTCCGTGCCCAATGACCACCAAAAGAAACTTCAGCTCGCTAGCTTATAACTCTCTAGCGCCACCATCTGGTCTAAATCAATAAAAAAAGCTCACTTCTCCCTCAGTTTTTGATTCCATTTTCCTCGTTCTTGAAAATCGGTATATAGCATCTTCCTACACTGAGCCTCACATAAGTGTGTGCTTGATCTGAGTGGATTTTGCTGTTATCTTTTCATTTGGCTGTGACAGCCAATCAAAAAACGGCCTAAAAGTCGCCAAAACCGGAAGTGAAGCCTATATCTTGAAAACCCATGGACTGATTTCTCCAGCACAACTTTCACAGACATTCTTGCTATCCCATTACCCTCCTCAAGAAATAATCAGGTCTCCAGCTCAATCCCTCTAGCGCCACCTCCCCCCTAGGTCAAAGTTTAGGGTCGGTATAAAAGTCACCCTGCTAGAGACTCCAAACTTTTTGGTGGTGTGTATCTCATTAAAGGACAAACCAAAAAAGTCAACAGGTTGTCATGGCCAACACCCAACAGAGAAGTGATGAGTAATTAGGGGCCAAGCATCCGCGCAGCGATTCAAATCACAATAAAAACGCTATCTCCTCCCTAAATTTTTGATCAATCCTTTCTGAAAGTCGGTATGTAGCACTCTCTGGAGCTAAATCAACAAAACGTATCGAGGGAATTTTTGCGGTTGTCCCCTTGTCGTTTGGTTCGTGAACAGCGAATCAAAAACGGCCTAACAGTCGCCAAACAGGAAGTGAAGCAATATTCTTGAAAAACCCATGATCAAATCTTCGCAAATGCCAAGGGAAAAAAAACAAAGAAACTTTGGCAAA
>NW_026946279.1:5000-16343 GCF_034702125.1 Engraulis encrasicolus | reverse complement strand
ATGTCCCCTTTTCACATTCAAAAATCCTGTTCAAGGCAAAGAAAGCTTACTGGACTGTCGAGGACTTTATCTGTACCAGAACAATGGAATGCCCAAAACAACGATTTGCATCCCACTGGCAGGCAAGGCTGTGTGTTCGTTGCCTGATTATATAGATTGCAATCGAGATTCGATCTGCGCGCCGCAAAGGTGTTGCGTCACTAGGAGGGCGCAGCCTGGCAGTGTTTCATGTGTTTGTGTGTGTGTGTGTGTGTGTGTGTGAAGAATTAATCTTATCGGTACCCCCTTTTCCCTTAGCGGTAGGTAAATTGTAACAGGGCATTCCTAAATAAATAACGTTGGAGATATTTCGCTTTTAGAAGACGGGAAAAACGCCATTGAGGTTCTTTCACCGCCTTTCCAAGCTGGCTTGAAATTAAATTTAAAGGATTCTTGTGTCTTTCATTTAGGTGTTTATATTTAAAAAATTTAAGGGTTTAAACCAAACACAAATAATTAAGAAAAATGTTCGCTTTCATTAGAGTATTTATCAAATGTTTTAAAAGTTTAAGGGGCAATTGTTTGTTTGGAAATTTAAATATAACATAGTAAAATTAGGTCATTTAGTCAAAAAAAAAAAAAATACTGAAAATTAAATTTTCTTTTCCCAAAAGGTAGGGAAATTTTAATTCACTCATGGTTGTGGTACACTCTGCAAAGCAGAACTGAAGAACTTCCTCTACTCCATCATAACAACTGAAGAACTGAGGATAATTGAATTGAATTAGAAGTGAATAACTAGTATTCTTCTGCCATCCTCAGAATAAGAGTGAAAGAGAAAACCAGGCCACAGCTTCACAGCAGACCAATGACTGTGTCTGTCAGTCTGATATTCATATTTTAGACTCTTTTTCTGATGTGAATACAGAGAAACATGTACAGTACACAGCTCCAAACTGGGAACACTGATGATGGGCTAGACCCGAAACGTTTGTCCCTTGTCTGTCGGTTTTTTATTTTTATTTGGTTTGTTTAATACAGTTTTTTTATTTTGCATTCAGTCGTGTCGATCTTCTCTTCCTTTTCATTATCTGCCCTTTGGAATTACGCACCCCGCGAAACGCTCGGAAAGACATGGGGGCGGACGCCACCCCCCATTACGACAAGCTCCCCCTTGTGAACTACGGCCCTCACTCTTTGGGACGCACACACACACATGCAGACACACACTGTTCATGAGCCAGGTTGCTGCACTCTAGTGCCTTGGTTTTAATTCAAATTTTGCTGCTACAAAAATTGAGAAAAGGCCCTTGCTTAGACTGGGGTTATAAGGGTGATGGACTTTTACAAAAATATTTTCTAAACTCTTCAGCCTCTTTTGAATTTATTTTGAAAATTGTTTGCATGGTTAACCCCAAAATATTCCCATTGTGTTTGAATGATGTCCTAAATAACCCATGATGAAAGCAATTTTGTGTGGGGTGTGTGTGTGTGTGGTGTGGGTGTGGCGTGGTGCGTGCGTTCGTGTGTCGCCTCAGCTGACCCTTACATGCCCGAGGGCCTCAGCTGCCCCATGATGAACTGTCGGGGGGTGAAACACGACAAAAACACACACCACGCAAAACACACACCACACACCACACACACACACAAAACACCACACACAAACACACACACACACCCAAAACACACACACACCACCACACACAACACACACACACACACAGCCTAGCTAATACTGCGGGCTAGCTGGTAGGACCCAAAAGGCCCCCCTATTAAAATCCTACCAGATGCCTAAGATTTGAACAAAGAGGCATTGTCTTTAGCAGAAACCTTCGAGTGTAACCCTACCGGTTTCGACCACCAACCTAAGACCCAAGTCAGATATACACTCCTGAAAAAAGGGTGGGTATCGCAGCCAGTTCCGTATCGATTCGATTTTTTATTTTTGGGCTTTTAATCGTTAATCCAGATTCAAATTTGATTGAGGATTCATTCCGAATCGATTCAAAGTCCCTCTTGGTTTCCGGATTTTCCCCCAAAAGTGCTGTTCCCATTTTTTTATAAAAATGTCAAAAAAACGGTGGGACATGTTAAAAGATTGCTAATTTGTAATAAATAGGCCCAGGCCCAATTGACTAAAACCCCTTGGGGATTTTCCATAGACCCAAATTAAACAAAAAAAAAACAAAAAAAAAAAGAACCAAAAAAAAACCATTTTGTGCCCTGTGAATGATTATGTGAATTTTTGTTTTGATGATCATTATGTTTAACTCGATTTTTTTTACCCAGCCACTTGAATAAATGAAATCCTCTTGAGAGTTTTAATTCCCCCAAGGAAGCTGTTTGATAGAAAGTTCTATGTTACTTCCTATTTTTAAAATTAAGTCTTTCGCCTTCTTCTTGTGGGTTGGGAAAAGGAATGTCAAAATTGCCCTGTCCCCAAATAATTTGCGGTCACTGGGCGTCTAGATTTCTAGGCTAGCAATGGGATGATTTAAAAAAAAAAAAAAATTGTTTTCCGTCTTGATTGGGTCACCATTGGGGAAATTTTCCCTTGTTCCTTGGGTCATTTTCCAAAAAAGCACCAAGTTTATCCAAATCCCTTTTTTAAGCTTTTGAGTTATCCTGCTGACAAGCAAACAGACAGACAGACAGACAGACAGACAGACAGACAGACAGACAGACAGACAGACAGACAGACAGACAGACAGACAGACAAACAGACAAACAGACAAACAGACAAAGCAAAGTGACTGAAAACATAACCTCCTTGGCGGAGGTAATAAAAATAAACACAGGCAATACTGTATACAAAACTACATGTTATGCTTGCACATACTAATAGGGAAGTGAGAAGGAGAGGGAGGGAGGGAAAGATGAACAGAATAATGAAGAGAAAGAAAGAGAGGGAAGAAAGAGAAAGAGAACGAGAGTGAGAAAGAGAAATGAAAGTGAGAAAGAGAGAAGGAAAGAGTGCGAGAGGGCAGACGTGCGTGTGCATCTCGTATGTTCCTATTGACATGGTGGCCGATAGAAACACATTTTTCTCCTGCCATTAATCTGATACATGGACGACCTTGAGCTGCACACACATAACGCAAGGGCAAAATAACACACACGCATACACACGCAAGCAAGCGCACATACACACACACACTCTCTCTCTCTCTCTCTCTCTCTCTCTCTCTCTCTCTGCATCTCTCTCTCTCTCTCTCTCTCTCTCTCTCTCTCTCACACACACACACACGCACACTGCACTTCACACACTTTCTCTATCATTCCTGCTCTCTTTCTTTCTTCATCTCTATCTCTCTCTCTTTCTCTCTCTCTCTCTCTCTCTCTCTCTCTCTCTTTCCTTTTCCTCTCCTCTCAGTCTCTCTTCTCACAACACACACACAACACACAAACACACACACACACACACACACACACACACACACACACACACACACACACACACACACACACACACACATCCTGGCCGCTAGGCTATATTTGCTTTGAGCAGTAATGTGTTTTGGGGTGACAGGTCTCCTGCCAGTATGACAGATGGCTGTTTAAGGCTACAGCCTGCCCCCTAGTGGCCAAGACAGCTGCAGGTCACAACATGCACACGTACCACGCACGCACGCACACATGTGAAAACGAGAACAGACACAGAGAAACACACACACACACACCTGAGCACATGCACACCAACACACACACACACACACACACACACCTGAATAACGCATACATAAACACAGACCACTCAAAGCCCACACATGCAACCCGCCCATTACACACATAAGGGTGCAGCACACTCTTTCAGCGCTTTCTTTTCTTGTGTGTGTAATTCGTCTTCCTATTAGGGTCTTCTAATGGCTAGGAAGCTTGTCAATAGCAGGACAGATAACTAACCCCACTTAACTTATATTCTTACGTACCAACACACACACGCATTTAACGAACGCACAAACACACACACACACAGTGCACCAAACACAATCACACACACACAAAGCACACTGGAACACGGAAACACGACATACACGCTACACTGAGAGCACTACGCCACACACCAAAACACACCACACACACACACACACACATCCACCACACACACACACACACACACACACACACACACACACACACACACACACACACACACACACACACACTTCAGGGAGGGAAACACACAGATAAACAGAGAACAAAGAAGAGAATGGGGGGGTGCGGTGAAAGAGGAAAAGGAGGAGGAATAAGAGGAAGAGAAGTAAAAAGAGGAGGAAATGGAGGAGGATGAATAGGAAGAGTAAGAGGGGGTTTGCGATGGGGTAAGTGAGTTTAAGGAATGATGGAGGGGATGAGGGGGGGGAAGAGGAAGAGGAGGAGGGGGTGGAAGAAGAAGAGGAGGAGGAAAGAGGAGGAGGAGGGTGGCATGGGGAGGAGGAGGTGGAGGGGGATGTTGATGAGGAAGAGATAGAGGATGAGAGAGGAAGAGGGGGAGGCAGGAGTAGGAGAAGGAATAAGAGGAAGAGAAGGAAGAGGAGGAGGAAGGAGGAGGTGGAGGGTGGCATAGGGGAGGAGGAGGTGGAGGCGGAGGGGGATGTTGAAAAGGAAGAGAAAGAGTAAACGAGAGGAAGAGGAGGAGGAGCAGGAAAGCTAAGGGGGTTGATTGGGGGTAACTCTGTGAATGGGGTCCCCGTTCTCTGGACCCAGGCACACACACACACACACACACACACACACACACACACACACACACACACACACACACACACACACACACACACACACACACACACACACACACACACACACACACACTAACTCACTCACTCCCTATAATGGGGGTCGTTGTGTGCTGTGGATGGGGTCTCCATATGTGTGTGTGTGGGTGTGTGATGGATGTGGGTTCGACGGGGCGGATGGACGCCTTGGCCCATTGAGATTAATCCCACTATAAAAGGCCCATTACCCCCCTCTACACACACACTCACACACAGACACAGACACAGACACAGACACAGACACACACACACACACACACACACACACACACACACACACACACACAAACAGAGACGAAAACACACACACACATCACCCCCGTCACCCAATCCCACATCCAGTCATCAGATGAACCCTCAACTCTCAGCCGCCCCCAACAGAACCACCAATTTGCACGCCAACGATACTGTCTTCATAGAAATCTCTCTCTCTCCTATCTGCTCCACAACAGCTCCAACTCTCTTCTCTCTTTGTTTCTCTCTCTATGAAGCTGCTTCTCGCTCGCTCTCTCTCTCTCTCTTCTCTCTCTCTCTCGTGTGTCAACCTCCACTGCTCGCAATTCTTGCAACTCTCCCTACTGTTAAACACACACACACACAAAACGGCATCACTCACTACTAAACACAAGGGATTGCCCCAGCCACGAAATGCATGCACACACACACAGTTTAGTGGCAAACACACTGAGGGCCCTTTTCACAACAAGATACTCGGCCACCCGTCGTACCCGGGACAGAAGCGTTTTTTGACCGGCAGGCGGCAAAACAGACTTGTCCCTTCCATAACCAACCACAGCCGGGTAGGTAGTCAGGCCTTTCCCTGCGGTGCGGTAGCGACAAAGGAGACGATTTCTCAGTCGCTGCCGCTTGTACTTGGAAAAGTCCTACCTTAGGATTGTTGTCTTGGGTTGAACATGAATGATTGCAAAAGTGGAGGGGATCGGATATTTTGAACAGTAGTGATCCAAAGCATGCATGCAAGAGGTCCGCGTGAAAGGCGCTAGACACACCGGACCAACCCCGCACTGGGCAGAAAGGACCGCCCGGGGACCCGTCCTCTCTCAATGCTGCACGCCATTGCCTATGACGTTGAAACTGGCTTGTTTTGCTTGTTCCTCCAAATGAATTCGTCAAAACCTCCTGCCACCCTATAACAAGACCCTCACCAACCAACAAAGAAAATTTTCCCTGGTAGGAGTGATCTTGTGATACAGGAGATAGGTTTTGGTGGGTAAGGGGTGGGCTTTTTAAAGGGACACTGTGTGAGATTTTTAGTTGTTTGTTTCCAGAATTCATGCTTCCCATTCATTAATGTTAAATTTTTTTATGAATACTTACCAGCACCATTAAAATTATAAGTAGTACATTATGGGACTGAAAAAAAAAATTGCCTGTTTCTGCTATGACCCTTGAAATGGGGCTGGGGATCGTGACTCATCCTCCATGGTCGCCCATTTTGAAAAGTTACCAGAAATTAGCTAGCCATTTTTAGCTGTAAAAATGACCGTACTTGGACCATACTAAAACAAATTAGTTTATTACTTTGTAAACTTTCATGCAAATATCAATTTTAGAAATAGGCAGCCCAGTTTCAATTCGCAGCATAGTTGCAGTACCCTTTTTGACAATTTCCTGCACAGTGTCCCTTTAATGACAGGGTTGATGATTGGCCCTGTGTCATGTTTGGGGGTTGGGTTAGTGATTTGTTTTCCCGGGGCTCCCACAATTCTACCATTTGCCATGCATAGGGGCCCCAGGGACCATATAGGGGTTACACCCCCTCGAACTTCTCCAGATAAAAATTCAACCTGCACCTTGCACTTGACTGCTCTTCCGGGGGAATTTGTAGTGGATACAGAGTTTTTTAGTGCTTGAAGGCTACTCCTGTCCAAACTAGAATGCCAATCCTTTGCTGGTAGGGAATCTAAGAATGGACCATAGGAAATTTGGGACGAGTGGATTAGACGGCCTACGGAAATGTCAATAGTCCCGTTGACAAACTGAGTGGATACACAAGCTTACGGAAGTTTCTTTTGTCAAACGGAATGTCAAAGGAATTCCAAAAGAATGTCAGTGGAATGCTAAAGGAGTTCCGCAATGGGGAAAATTTCACAAGAGGCTGTCTGTCAATTGAGGTGCCATTGGACCCGTTCAATGCACTGTCTGGGCCGCCATCTGCCCGCATCGATACTCATTTGTGTGATTCATCCATCAAAGCCACACGCCATGAGCACAAATCAATCTCCTCAACTCTCTCTCTCTCTCTCTCACACACACACACACACACACACACACACACACACACACACACACACACCTCTCACACACCACTCACACACACACACACACACACACACACACACACACTCTCCAAATGTCAAGCGCAGGTGGAATACCCGATGAGCTCTGGCCTATCACACCCCCCGCCCCGACACGCACCGCCCACCCACGCCCGCCCCCCAACCTACGGCATGCACCGCACTAGGCACGCACACACGCACACACACAGACACACACACACTCTCACTCAGAACGATCGTGCACCTCAGCGGGGAACTTGCTGTTGATTTCTTGCACAAAAGGACATGATGAATGTTAAAAGAAAACCACAATCACAGACACGCGCACACATACACAGACAGACAGACACACACGCACACACACACACACACACACACACACACACACACACACACACACACACACACACACACACACACACACACACACACACACACAGCAGAAGAGAACATGATGAATGTTAAAAGAAAAGGTGGCACAGTCAGAAGTCATGCTGATTACTTTGTTCATCCCTCTTTTTCGCTCCTTATCTGTCCTCCTCCCCCCTCTCTCTCTCTCTCTCTCTCTCTCTCTCTCTCTCTCTCTCTCTCTCTCTCTCTCTCTCTCCCTCTCTCTCTCTCTGTCTTCTTTTCGCTCCTTATCTATCTCTCATTCCTCTCTTCCGCTCCTTCTCCTTGGAGCTGTAGGTCGCTGTGGCATTACTCTGCATACCAACTACAAAGAAAACTGATTTTGGAGCGACTTTGAAATGCTCAGCGTGCTCAGCTTCTCTGAAGTCTAAGACTAACAACTCCCAACAACAGCAACACACACGCGTGCGCACACACACACAGACACACACGCGTGCGCACACACACACACCGACACACACACACACACACACACACACACACACACACACACACACACACACACACACACACACACACACACACACACACACACACACACACACACACATACACAATACAGATGTACTTACGCAAAGTAACAAGTGCACACACACACCCATATGAGAAACTTACAGTTTGTATGTTTTCATAAAATCTTATGAAATGGCCACATGTATGGTATGGCCCATATAGAGTAAGTAAGCACTCATACATTTCATGTACTGTACAATGTTTAAATGTTATGCCAGTTTATGCCAGTAATGGAATACCTATGTATTTGTTTCTATTCCTTGAAGACCTTATAGTTTCCGAGGACAAGCACTGTGAGGACAAGCTTGGACAAGCTTAGCTCTCCCATCCAGTCGCTCTACTCCCAGTCAAGACTGTTCTCCATTGTTGTACCCAAGTGGTGGAACGGTCTCCCAGAGGCAGCAAGACTGAGCACATCTCTTGCAGCCTTCAAGAAACAAGTGAAGACTTTCCTCTTTCGTGACTAACTACTAGACTAATGCTTAAGCTGGCCTAGCCGCAGGGCAGACTCTTGACATGATGTGTGTGAATGTGAGTGCTGTGTGTGTACTCTTATAAAAAAAACTTTAAAAAACCTAACCCTTCTTTGCATCTGCTCTTGTTCTGTAGGCCTATATTTCCTGTGCACTTTGTATCTGGTAGTGATGTGGCTGTGTCCTCTTTTGCAAGTCGTTTTGGTTATAAAGCATCTGCCAAATGCCCCCAAACAAACAATGAACATAGTCTCTGAAGCAGTTGAAAGAAGCAACCAGTGGATCTGGACCTTGGAGTCATAGAACATCTTTTCCAAACCACTAGTTCCCCAACACCCTTTCTCTCACCCAGGAGTTGAGGGGGCAAAGTATGCCCTCAGTATCAGGCCTGACTCAGGGAATTGGAGGCATAGTTGGGCATGGGACACAAGCTCAGGATCGATCACCCTGTAGCTGGACACCTTTCATGAGGGAGTTTAATGTTGAAAGAACGACACCGATGTGACTGAAAATTGATTGAATGATTATGTCCTCAACTGTATGTCGCTTTGGTTTTAAAAAAAGTGTCTGCCAAATGCAATGTAATGTAATGTGATATTTGTTTTCAAAAGTATACATCTTACAAAGTAGTTAAAGGGACACTGTGCAGGATTTGTTGTTGTTTATTTCCAGAATCCATGCTACCCATTCACTAATGTTACCTTTTTCATGAATATTTACCGCCACCATCAAATTCAAAGTGTTCATTATGACTGGAACAATTGCACTTTTCATACATGAAAAGGGGGATCTTCTCCATGGTCCGCCATTTTGAATTTCCAGAAATAGCCATTTTTAGTTGTAAAACTGACTGTACTTGGGCCATACTAGAAAATATTAGTTTATTACTTTGGAAACTTTCATGAAAAGATTGAATTTCGCAATAGGCAACCCAGTTTCAATGAGCAGCATAGTTGCAGTACCTTTTTTGACCATTTCCTGCACAGTGTCTCTTTAAGGGTGTTCACTGGCATTGCTTAATGAGTTGGAAATATAGAGTATGTAGGCTACTATTGATTATACTATATAATAGGCCTATATATTGATTATATACTATATCTTCCAAATTAGCTCACGCAATTATAACCCAAGTGAGGATCGTGGGGAGAATAGCATCCATGCAGTTAGACATCCTGCCCCACTATGGCCCATGGCTAAGAGGCCAGGTGAAGCAACAACTGGAGAGCCATACCATTGGAACACCATCATTGGGCATTATACAACTCCACCATGCATAGTGCCATACTGCAGGCAATCATGGGACACAATAAAAATGTCCACAGAACACTATAGCACATAGGGCTCCCAAACAACATCAATACAGCACAAGAAACCACTCTACTGAGGACCCCGTTCCATGCGGGAGGGCTTTGAAATGGCGCTTTGCCACACTACTGCATACATCCCATGCAGTGTGTGTGTCTGTGTAGACTCTTGGGCATCCACACACATATCCACATAAACAGCCATGCTACACAGCAAATCGTCCACGCACAACTCTAAAGCAGATTGTGTAGGGCCCCCTTACAAAACCAACCCCAAAACAACACCATTACGACACAAGAAGGAGCACTACTCAAGACCGTTAGACCACATGCCAGGGCTTTTGAACTCACGCATTGTCACACTACTTGGTATCTCCCTGCACAGCCATACCACGTGGTGGGCCCAGGGCTGGATTAACATAGTCTGGGGCCCCTAGGCTACAGGTTGCTGTGGTCCCCTAGGAGGGGAAATTTTGTGACAGATTCACATTGATAGTGTCATAATGTCAATGTTTACCAACTATACTCAACATGTCAAATTAATTTCTCAATATTGCATCTTTGTCACAATTCTGTATTTTTTTCACTTTTGGCCAATCAGTGGCCCCTTGGTAGGGTGGGGCTAGGCTGCAGCCATATCTAGCCTGTGCATTAATCCGGCGCTGGGTGGGCCATTGACATGCAGCCCTGCTGTATATAGTAGAATGTCCATACACAACACTTAAGCACATGGTAAGGCCCTCAAAAAAGGCCCAACCCCAACAACCCCCCCCCCCCCCCCAAAAAAAAAAAAAACACGGCACAAAAAAAATACACATGCACAACGGCACAAGAAAGCTGACTATGGCACGCGGCGGGGCTTTTGAAATGGCGCTTTGCCACACGGTGGGCGTCCTTTCACGGCCGTGCCACGCGGTGGGCGTCCTTTCACGGCCGTGCCACGCGGTGGGGCGTCCATGTACCTCATAGAGCGCCGCCGCCTCACAGCCTTTAATTTCCTCTGCATTAAAGATTCATCCTGCTGGCTACATTATGAATAAGGCACGCCATGGATGAGGGGAACAGAGCAGGAGAGAGAGAGGGAGAGAGAGAGAGAGAGAGAGAGAGAGAGAGAGAGAGAGAGAGAGAGAGAGAGAGAGAGAGAGAGAGAGAGAGAGGAGAGGAGACGAGAGATATAATAGAGAGAGATGAGAGAAGGAGAGAGAAAGAGGGATGGAGAGAGAAGAGAGAGAGAGAGAGAATAATAGAGAGGGAGGAGAGAGAGGAGAGAGAGAGAGAGAGAGAGAGTGAGGAGAGGAGAGAGGGGAGAGTGCGGAGAGAGCGAGAGCAGAGAGAGAGGAGAAGAGAAGAGAAGAGGAAAGAGAGGAGAGAGAGAGAGAGAGAGAGAGAGAGAGAGAGAGAGAGAGAGAGAGAGGGAGAGATTGAGCGATGGAGAGAGAAAAAAAAGAATCCTGCTGAGACGAAGGACAATCTTCACATCTCCATCTCTCCTTGAAAACAGTTCAGCGGGGCAAGTCAATGATGTGTGCAGAACGCAGAGAGAGACAGAGACATGGGCCGGCTCAGACCAGAGGGTGGCAGA
>NW_026946278.1:7500-10000 GCF_034702125.1 Engraulis encrasicolus | reverse complement strand
AACAAAAAACAAACAGGACCACATATACTCAGCATAGTTTGGGATTTACATTGTAATTCTTACTGTGCATGATTTATTTATCAATTTATTTACAGATGTGACATTTCATTTTCAATAGGGTCCCCTTAATCTAACAATCAAAACTAAATATAGACAATACAAGACAATACATTTCAGCACAACACACATTCACACACTCATTCTATCCAGATCCTCTTCCTTCCCCCACTTCAACATCCTTCATATCCATGTGTTTTGGTGTTACTTTTTCTCTGTTGTTGGTTCAGGCATTACGTGCATGGCATACAAGTAGAAGTATAAAGACTTGAAATGAATAGACATGAAAGAAAAACGTGGAAAAACATAACTATTTTGAGAGTCTGTCCAAAGAAGGAGTGGGAAAGGATCTGACACTGCTTGCAAAAGACTTAATTTATTTGGAGCAACGTTTCGATCATAGATCTTCTTCAGAGATCTATGATCGAAACGTTGCTCCAAATAAATTAAGTCTTTTGCAAGCAGTGTGCAGATCCTTTCCCGCTCCTACATGTGATAGTTTTTTGATTTGGCACCTGCTGATGCTTTTCTGCTGGAAGTGTGCGCTTTCCACTACACTCAGTCTGTCCAAAGAAAGCATAGCACATCCTCATTTCAACTGTGCTTTGATAGTCTGCCTATAGATACATGCAGGGCTGGATTAATACACAGGCTAGATATGGCTGCAGCCTAGGGCCCCACCACAGGCTAGATATGGCTGCAGCCTAGGGGCCCCCACCACAGGCTAGATATGGCTGCAGCCTAGGGGCCCCCACCACAGGCTAGATATGGCTGCAGCCTAGGGGCCCCCACCACAGGCTAGATATGGCTGCAGCCTAGGGCCCCCACCACAGGCTAGATATGGCTGCAGCCTAGGGGCCCCCACCACAGACTAGATATGACTGCAGCCTAGGGGCCCCCACCACAGGCTAGATATGGCTGCAGCCTAGGGGCCCCCACCACAGGCTAGATATGACTGCAGCCTAGGGCCCCCCACCACAGGCTAGATATGGCTGCAGCCTAGGGGCCCCCACCACAGGCTAGATATGGCTGCAGCCTAGGGGCCCCCATCACAGGCTAGATATGGCTGCAGCCCCACCACAGGCTAGATATGACTGCAGCCTAGGGCCCCCCACCACAGGCTAGATATGGCTGCAGCCTAGGGGCCCCCACCACAGGCTAGATATGGCTGCAGCCTAGGGGCCCCCACCACAGGCTAGATATGGCTGCAGCCTAGGGCCCCACCACAGGCTAGATATGGCTGCAGCCTAGGGGCCCCCACCACAGGCTAGATATGACTGCAGCCTAGGGCCCCCCACCACAGGCTAGATATGACTGCAGCCTAGGGGCCCCCACCACAGGCTAGATATGGCTGCAGCCTAGGGCCCCCACCACAGGCTAGATATGGCTGCAGCCTAGGGGCCCCCACCACAGGCTAGATATGGCTGCAGCCTAGGGGCCCCCACCAGCCAGGGCCCCCCTGATTGGTCAAAGTGGGTAAAACTGAATTTGGCTGATTTGCAGATGCAGTAATACTTGTTAATACTTGTTTCCATAGTTGGCAGATGTCAATTATAGCTCAGATTTATGATTGTTTTTACTATTTTGTCATGTCTTTTTTTCCTGTGGGGGGCCTACCGCAACCTGTAGCCTAGGGGCCCCAGGCCATCTTAATCCGGCCCTGGATATTATGTTGCATCAGCATCAGATACACGTAAACTCTTATTTCAGAGACTGTGCAAAGAAACTTTGCAAAACTCAAAACTCAAACTCTGCTTTGAGTCTGCACACACAAAGAGATGTTAGGCAAGCCTTAATGAAACTGTAGTTCGAGAGTCTGCTAAAAGAAAAGCACTAGAAATGCTGTATTATCTTTGAAGCCAGTCTCTCTCTGTCAATCCGATTTTTTATTAAACATCCGCACAGTCCAGATCCCGCTACTGTAAGCATAACAATGTTCTAACAAAATACAACTATTTTCCTTGCCATACATGTAACTATGTAATACCAACGAAGACAGGCGTGTGCTGGATACAGTGGCGTAACTACAGCAGGTGCAGCAGGTGCAGTCGCACCGGGGCCTGCGATCATAGGGGCCCGCGAACGGCCCTCCGAAATGGTTCGCGGGCCCCTCCTGTATACTTGTTGATTGCGAGTCGAAGAATGGATACGCAATGCAGCCATTGTTCTCTCATTACTTGTCCAGACACTATATATAGACCGTGGCACACTCCCACAAGACGGTGGGAATTTAGAGCAGCCATCAAATCAATTGCAAATGGGCACTTTTAGTTACTATATTGCTACAGGTCATTACATGGGCAGTCAAATTATTCAGACAAATGTTTCAAATAGCAATAAAGGTAACACATGAACGCTATATTTGTGCATTTTATTTTTTACATTGCGGCCAGGAATTGTGGGATATATATTTTCATACACTATCATTGGCTGTATGTAAACA
>NW_026946278.1:0-2500 GCF_034702125.1 Engraulis encrasicolus | reverse complement strand
AAAGGTTAGGGTTACCGAGAGAGAATGAAGCCCCCCTCTCTCCCCCCCCTCCCCCCCTCTCTCTCTATCCCCCCCCCCCCTCTCTCTCTCCTACCCCCCCCCCACCCCCCTCTCCCTCTACCCCCCCCCCCCCCCCCCCCCCCCCCCCTCTCTCTCGCTCCCCCTCTCTCCCCCCCTATCTCTCATGGGACATGGCTTATGTTACGTTGCTCACCAATATCCTGCATGTGCTCTCCCTCCTGTTTGTGTCCCTGATTCTGCATTTTTTTGTTTCTTTCATTTTTATTTCCTTATCCCTCCGAAAAAGCATGTTGCAGAATGACGGACTATGCTGCGATGCTGCAGACAAACAACTTGTCCAATCAGAGAACGGCACACACATACAAAGCTGGTGCAGTTGTTGAGCTGGCTCCTGATCATGTGTATACCACTCGCATTCAAGAGGCCAACAAGTGCAACCAGCGGTATGAATTATGTATTTCTCTGTGACGTCATGCTGTACACAGGGCTGGATTGGCAAACGGGGCATTTCCTCGGTGGGTCAACAGTCCCCAGTGGCCAATGCTGTTGTATCTTTGTTTTAGATTTTTTTTAGCATAGAGAAGAGGCCTATTTTTTATGGTGCGACCCATTGACCTATCTTTAAATTAAACAGTGGACTGAACGAATCAGGCCTATTATTGAAAAACAGGGGTCTGGTCAATGCCAAAAATGCCCAGGCTTGGCCCTACCGTGGCTGATATGGTAGGGCACACGTTTACCACTCGGCCGACCCGGGTTCGATTCCCGGTCCGGGTCCTTTGCCGGTCCTTCCCCGTCTCTCTCTCCCAGTTCACTTCCTGTCTCTCCTCCGCTATCCTGTCTCACAAAAACCAATAAAGGCTGAAAAGCCCAAAAAAAAATACTTTTTTAAAAAAACCCAGGCTTGACAGCTGGTCAGCTGATTGACTGGGCAGTCACTCGACTGCCTCACCGGCGACCCGGGTTCGATTCTTGCACAAGGTCATTTGCCAAGCCCTCCGCTTCTCTCTCTCCACTCATTTCCTGTCCCCCTGTTACTGTCCTGTCACAAATAAAGGAAGAAAAATCAGCACTCACATACTGCGTCTCATTATTTATTTATATTACCACCATGTCCAAAAAGCAAACGCGTTTCGGCTATCAAGCCTTCATCAGTGCGTCGTACCATATAAATAATGAGACGCAGTTTGTGAGTGCGGATTTTTCTTCCTTAAGTTGATCCATTTTATCGCGCACCCAAAGACTTTTCGTTTTTCCAAGAAGTTGAGCGCGTCCTTTGCCAAAACTGTCACAAATAAAGTCATAACATAAACCCAAAAAATACATTTGAAAAAATACCAAATGTTTTTTTTGGTACCATTCCAGTCCAGCCTGTATGTTTTCCACAGTAAGAGGCAGGGGGTCACTGTGCATATGAAATATTTATTGCATATTATATTACATGTGTATCTGTTGTGCACATTAAGAGGTAGGGAGCTGACTGTGATTTTCAAAGCACAATCATTCATTTCATTTTTACTGTATGTTTTCTTGTGTCATTCTGATGTATGTCAGTTCAGTTTTGTGGTCCCCTGTATTCTTGTCTAATGTGCTGTTTTTGTTTTGTTGTCTATTGTGTTGTTTTGTCTTTCCACTGCTTTGTGCTTGCCTGCTTTGCTTGCTAGCCTTTGCCTAGTCGTGAGCTTAGAATTATAAGGTTCTATCTCCTCATATACGGGCAGTCATGGGTGAGCGGTTAGGGCGTCAGACTTGCATCCCAGAGGTTGCCGGTTCAACTCCCGATCCGCCAGGTTGGTGGGGGGAGTGATCAACCAGTGCTCTCCCCCGTTCTCCTCCATGACTGAGGTACCCTGAGCCTGGTACTGTCCCACCACACTGCTCCCCAGGGGCGTCATTGAGGGCTGCCCCCTTGCACGGGTGAGGCAAAAATGCAATTTCGTTGTGTGCAGTGTGCAGTGTTCACTTGTGTGCTGTGGAGTGCTGTGTCACAATGACAATGGGAGTTGGAGTTTCCCAATGGGCTTTCACTTTCACTTTATCTCCGTCTAGAGTAGTTCTGAGATATTGGGCATCAAAGTTTTTACATCCCAGCTGTGTTGTGAGATAGAACCTTTTTATTTTATTAATAACAATGTGAAACAATACTTTTTGGCAAACTTAACACCACACAGGCATTAATTAACATGTAATGGGTCAGATTATGTCAAAAACTCAATTTCGACCAAAAATGGAGATGGAACCTTATAATTCTCAGCTCACGTAGTGTCTATCTGTTTGCACCCATGCATGATATGTGTATGGCTTATGCATATCCTTGCATGTGCTTTTCTTGTTTGTCTGTAAGCCTTGTGCACAGGGGCGGAGCACCGGTATTGTGATAGGGGGGGCGGGAGATGTGTCAGAGGCCCCCCTTCGATGTCGTGCTGGAGTCTGTCATTGTAATGGGGTATAAATGACATATATTAAGCATAATAGTTGA
>NW_026946277.1:0-16776 GCF_034702125.1 Engraulis encrasicolus | reverse complement strand
AGAAAAGGCGGGGGGGAAAAAAAAAAACCCCCCCAAAAAAAAGGGGGGGGGGGGAAAAAGGGGGGGAAAAAAAAAGGGGGGAAAAAAAAAAAGGGAAAAAAAGAGATTTTTAAAGGGGGGGGGGGGGAAAAAAAAAAGGGGGAAAGGGCCCCGGAGCGGAAAAGGGGGAAAAAAGCGGGGGCGAGGGAAAGGGAGGGAGGGAGAAGGGGTTTTTTGGGAGCTAGAAAAGAAGAAGATCCCGGTCGAGAGAGAGAGAGAGAGAGAGAGAGAGAGAGAGAGAGAAAGAAACAGAGAGAGAGAAAGAAAGAGAGAGGTGGAGATGGTGGAGAGAGACAGAGAGAAAGGGAGAAAGAGAAGGAGAGAGACAAAGAGAGACAGAGATAGAGAGAGATAAAGACAGAGAGAGAAGGAACGAGAGAGAGAGAGACATGGCAGAGAGAAAAAAGACAAGAGAGGAAAGAGATGAAGAGAGAAGGTGAGAGAAGAGAAAGCAAGAGAGAGAATGATGTGAGTATCCAGGACAAGGTGAGCTTGTGTGTGCGTGTGCACGCGCGCACACGTGTGTGTGTGTGTGTGTGTGTGCGTGCGTGTGTGTGTATTTGTATCTAATTGAGTGGGCAAAGCTTCAAAGCTTCACCCACCTGTTGTCGTGTACCACTTCAGTCAACAAGCTGCACACACACACACACACACACACACACACACACACACACACACACACACACACACACACACACACACACACACACACACACCAAACACGCACACGCACACGCACACGCACGCACGCACACACCCCCCCCACACAACACACACTACACCCACCACACACCACACACACACACCACACATACCCAAAAGCAGCGCAGATGCACATGCAGACGCACCACACACACACACACACACACACACACAACACACAACCCCCCCCCCACCACACACACACACACAACACACACACACACATACCACACACCCACACAAACACAGCACAACCCCACCCCCCAACACAACACAAAACCCACACAAACCCACCACACAACACAAGCAGAGTAGATGCCATGGAGAGCACACCCCAACAAAACCCACCCCCACAAACACCAACAAAGATGCACACTTATTTTCTGCATCGAGCCCGCACTACCGTAAACCCTAAATAATATGATTTTTCAAAAGGGACTTTGATTTCCATTAACTTTGCCGCTTTTGGTGCTCCTCCTCTGGGTAGTTAGTGGTTTACACACACACACCACCCCCACACCAACACAACACACTCACACCACACACAACACACTACACTACCCCACCCACCCACACCACACACACACACACACCACACACCACACAACTTGACCACAACACAAAACCCAACACACAACACACACCCCAACCACACAACACACACAAACACACACACACACACACACAACACACAACACAGGGCGCTGGATTATTTGCACTGAAACCCGTGTTGAAGACGTTTATGTTCCACCAAATTGATTCAGCTCAGCGAAGGCGGCGGCCACATTGGCTTTACTACCGGGGGGCTTCTGCTGTGGGTCGTGTGTGTGTGTGTGTGTGTGTTGTGTGTTGTTGTGTTTGTGGTCGGTAGTGTGTGTCAGTGTGAGGGTTTGGTGTGAGTGGGGTGTGTGTTGTGTTGTGTGTGTTTCAGTTGTGTAGTGGTAGTGTGTAAAGACCTAACGTAGCCCATAACCGTGTCCGCCTACTTTGAGGACTATGTCTTCTGCTTCCCAAAAGCATTGGTCCATCGACACAAAATGGCCCCTAGTTCCCTTCAAAAACGCACGCACGCACGCACGCCCGACGCCACGCAGCACGCACGCACGGCACGCAACGCAAGCAGGGCACGCAACCGCAAGCACTGGGCCCCAAAACACGCACACACACACACCACGCACACACACACACACACACCCACAAACACACACACACACACACACACCCAACACCCACACACACACACACCCCAACAGGCCCAACACCCCATGCCTGCCAAAATTCATAAAATAGCACTTAGTGAAGCTTTGGCCCCATGGCCCCAAATTTTTAGAAAGAGAGAGAGGCGAGAGAGAGTGAGGAGAGAGAGAGGCGGAGAGAGGGCGAGATAGCGGAGGAGTAGAAAGAAGACCGGCCAGACAGCAAAAAGAAAGGAAAGGAGAAAAGAACACCGCACCTCACACCATTACAGCACAGAGCCCATCTCCTCTCATTGCTGAAGTTGACAGGACATCCTTCTATCAACGTCAAGTCAAGTTCAAAACTTTAGTAGTAAACGCACTTTTAAACCACAACAACAGCCAGTGAGCTGGAAAAAGCTGCGCTTCATTATACTGTGGGTACATGGCTGTTGACTTTGTAAGCATACAAAACACTGTATCAGGCGGATATATCGATTCCCTGACTTGAAACGTGGAAAAATAGTAACAATTATATATAATATATATCATAATATATATATGTTTTTTAAATTATATAATTATATATCTTCATAAATAACCATTTATCACTTATAAGGGTTCGGGGGTTGTGGAAAATTGGGAAGTAGGGTTGAAAGTTTTTTTTTTTTTGAAGGGATATACGACTAGGCTTTATTACAACAGGCCCAAAATTTCACAGTATGGCTCAGGGATTAGGACAGGAACTCAGCACAGCTCATTGCGCTGCGCGGAGGTTCATGTTGGAATACCCAGCATGGGAGCGGTGTGGTGAGTGTGCACACCGTTGTGTACACCGTGTTTATGGATTGCTTTTATTAATTTATAGGATTTATGCACTTTGCAAGATCGCTTGGTCAGCTACATGAGAATATTATAAAGTAAATAGAAAAAATATAAAAAAAAATTTGGTAAACATTCAGAAATTATTAAAATATAATATCGAAAAAATGAACATTATTCATCATTATAAACTAAGTAAAAAAACAAAAAAAATATATAAACGATGATAAAGACTATATTAAAATAAAATAATTTAAAGATAAGATAAATATAGAGATAAAAATGGAAGAATTTATTTAAATAAAAATTGACAGGAGTCCCCCATTGACCGATTCAAACTGTGTTATAGGGTGTTTATGTATTGTGTCCCATGACATACAATTGAGTATGTATGTGCATGCAAATATTGATATCTCCTTGACTACTGTAAGTCATCTTTGAAACTTTGTGTTGTGTCTATGTTCATCGTATATTATCCACTTGTCTTGTCCTAAAAACAGCACTGAGTCTGCAGTCAGCATATGACGAACGTAGGAAGTGTGGCTAAGTTGAACGATTAGGGGTAGTGACCAGAGCGTCCCGGGTTGGTATTCGCTCGGGACAGGTAGCCCGTCCGGGTTTGGAGTTTGTAGTGTCCCAGGCTCCCGAGCAAGCCAAAACCCTCTCGGGAACATACAAATATGTATCCCGGTTTTTGGCTCACCCACTACATTGTGCCATGTGCGTCTCAGGGTGTAAATTATATGGAAAGTTGTATCGGAAAAAGGTCTGAAGGAGTCGTTGCGATTTGTCCAATTTTCCTCCCTCTAAAATTGAATTAGAATTGGCAGGAAATGGCATCTAAAAAATATACAATTTTTTCCTTGGGGGAGGAACCCCCAAAACCCAACAGCCGCCAAAATTGTCTTCAGGTCAAGCACGGAAGCTGTCCCGGTTTCAAAAAATAACAAAAATCTGGTTCACCCTATAAGTTGGAGAGGAAGGGATATTGTGAGGGAAGAGGCGCGATAGGAGGTTTTGAAAAAGTTTGTCTCAAAACCGAAGTATAGCGAGTTCACAAAAAAAAGAGTCCTTTGTGTGTTAACGAGTGCTTCCTGGACTCAAGAAAAAGGTGCTCTTTGATGTGTGGCTATTTGTGTTAAAGGGCAAATGTAGGGAAGTTGGAAAAGGAAAAATAAATCCAACACTGTTTCGGCCCTCTAGGTCTTCCTCGGGGAGTCTCAAACATACTATTCAACCATTTTTTTGAATCTGCTAGAGTGACGGCCGGGAGGGCCGGGCACGAAACATGTTTTGGATTTTTTTTTAAACGGGTTTACTGTAACCAAGTCATGCATTGCAATAAGGGCTTTTTTTATTTTTGATAGATGAGAGTGGCCTTGGTATTTTTTCCTTTTTTCAACTACCAAGTAGTCGAGTTGTGTGAGTCTTCTAGTATGTCCTCTGTTCAAAACTGACTGTTTCTGGTTCCATCCATTACTGGTTATTATTATTACGCTATTAATTATTATTATTTATTATTATTATTATTATTATTATTACCTTGTGTAGACGCCCATTCTTGCGGCAGACTAGCAGAGAGGAGGAGGGGGTTCTCCCTGCAGGACAGGCGTTACGGTTGTTGAGTAGTCCGAGGGCGCGGGGAATGCTGGTCTTTCTGGCTTTTATTGTGGTTTTTAGTTTGTGTGGTGTTTTATGTGTTTTGTATTGCTTGTCGTCCAATCTGTGTTCCCATCGCATCGCGGCCGTAGGAGCTGCAGCCTGTGGTAGGTGTCAGGGGCCGTTACAGTTGTTGTCCTAGGAGAACAAAGTAGTCATGGTAAGCGCTGCGTAAGTCAATCAGTAAGGACCGGACTAGGGCATTTCAAAACTTTGTAGCGCACAATAGCGTTTGGCAGCGTTCGAACTCCCGAGCCCCCCAGCTCCGACCCGCACGTTGGTGGACTTGGGGACTGTGAATTTTAAACCAGGTGCTCTTACCCATCCTGCCTTCATGAGAACTGACGTACCTGGGATAGGATGGTACCGTCCCAACCGCAAACGTGCACCTTTGGGGCTGGCTGCCCCTTGCTCAGGGTGAGGCATGGAATGCAAACTTTTTTGAAGTGTGCAGTGTACTGATTTGCGTGCTGTGGTTTGCGTTGCCCATGTGGTCTATGGACAGTTGGTTGGATTGTTCCAGTTGGGCTGTTTCACTTCACGTGTTTCAGACTTCAGAATTGACTATGGGAGAGAAGAGGTGTAATAGCGACAAAAAATAGTGTTAGTCTGTACAACATACTAGACGCATATGCAACACGCACAGAGCAGGATAGAGGGACACCACATTACGCTAAGACACATCAGCAAGACAAACACAAGACATGTAGACAAAAAAAACCAGGAACAGGACCCAACACATCCAGACTCTCACAATCCGTTTTGCGTCATGTGTATCCTAGATATTGTGTGTGTGCTTGCATGTGGATGTGTGTACATGGTTAAATTTCAAAGTGTGTGTTGATCAGTTCACAAGAAGTGGGAGCACAGTGGGTTCTATGTTAATACGTCTGCTGTGCTGCTTGTGGCTGTCAGCGCTCTCACAACGTCACACACACACACACACACGATGCCGCACGCACGCACGCACGCACGCCACGCACACCACACCCGTACCGTACACACACCCTACCCCTGGTTGCGAGTGTTGTGTTGCACACCAGATGTAGTGTTTTTGGTTTTTTGAGATGGTGTGTTACGGTAGGAGTGTGTGGATGTGTGTGTGTGTGTGTTGTGTGTGTGTGTGTGTGTGTCATGTGTGCGCCGCGTGTGGATGAGGGTTGAAGACTAGAATGACGCTTGGAATGTGGATTTAAGCTTTTGTCTTGTGTGTCTAGCCTACATGTTATTTGTGGAGAATCTCGTTATCTGATAAAGTGTGCGTTTTGTCGTGTGATTTAGACTTGGGAGGCAGCCAGAGTGGCCTTGGCCTACAGGTTTAAGGGAGGAATGGGACATGTTGGATCAGAGGGCTGCAGGTTCGCATCCGCCACCCTTCCAGTTTTTTCCCCTATCTAACACCATGACTTGAGGGTGCCCTTGAGCATAAGGTCAGCCAAACCCCACACTGCTCCGATGGGGACTTGTAACACCAATACCGCTGTGTACTTTTACAAAAAAAAACATCCGCCAATGTGGTGTGCGCCGTTGCGTGTCGTTTGTGCGCGATTAATGATGCCGATAAGGCTTGCTATGCTATACTCTTGTCTGTTGCCAAACCACCGTGTGTGCCCTAACGTAAGAGGACCAACAGTGCTTCCCACCTAGGTCACCAGACTGCGTGTCACCGGTTCGCCAATGCTAGTTGCAGTAGGGATTAGTCAGGATGATCTTTATTACAATGTCTTGGCACACGTCTTGGTGCCGTGCAGTGGTGCTGTCCAATTCACATGAATAAGGCTCTAGGGCTGGTTTGAAAAACAACTGTCACCTCGCTGGCTTGCCCAAAACAGAGCAACATATTTTGATCATTTCTTCCTGCGGACTCGCCAACGGGTTTAAACAGGACAAACATAAGTCCATCCTAACACATCCTCCACTCGCCGCAGTCACAGGGTTGCCAATGCTACACTGTAGTTATGTCAGTATTTAGGATTTCGTCGTGTGGTAAGATTGTATTGGCATATGTGTATGGCGCAAAGGCAATTGGTTTGGCTGTCTACACTTTCACTAATGAATAAAGATCATTCCCGGGCAGCGTTTGACAGATGTAACGGAGCTGGCTGGCTGTCTGGAGCGCATAGCTTGCTAGCTAGCTTTCTTACAGTGATTTATGTTGTTTGCCAATTTCCTCCGCCAACAAAACTATCTACCTATGTATGTGCATATTTTCCCATTTAGCCGTATGTATGGTGCAGTTGAGGTGCGCCATTCCCCCCCGTGACACACACACCCTGTCCATTCAATGGACGAGAGGTGTCCAACATTCTTCACTAATAATTTTTAGGAGGGTCTCAAAGGGGGTTCTTCAAGCTTGACTCAGCTCACGCCAGCCAGCTGATACGCCTTCTTTTGATCAAGACCCTTTCTTCCTCGATTGGGACATTCACACTCATAACTAACGAGGCTCTCTTCCCCAGTTCCATTTCCAATTGCCCCTGCCCTGAGTCGAGGACGTGCTTGATAGTCTAGACACCTAACTGACGAAATGCAAAACTGATCATCACTGCCAGTGCATACTGAGCTCAGCCAGAGAAATTCTAGAGGAGGTCGGACGTCTTGTGGTCTAGGGGTTAGGCTGTCCTGCTGAGAGCCAACTGACGCGTTTTATGGTGCTACAGCAAGAGGGCTTGACGACTGGGCACCTGACAAACCCGGCCAATATGCTCGGCGATAATATAAACTTAGGCTGCTGTCTCTCGGTTAACAATATATCAGTGTCACTAGCGCAATTTGGCAGGTAAGCATTATTCTGTCGGGCGGCATGGACACAATTGTGTAATTACTGAAAAGCTCGATCTATAGTTCTTGCACATTTGCCCTGTGTGTTATCAAGATTGTTATCTTGTTGTATTTAACCCGTGTGGAGGGTGGAGTAGGGGGACGGTAGAATGGTGGGGCAAAACCCTGCAATCCGATGAAAGCATATGAGGGAAAATTCTAATGTCTTTTTAGCGAATTTGCTTCAAATGATTTGGTCCCTTGATAAAGAGAAATGTAAGAAAAAAAGGAAATTCAAAAGGATTTTGTTAAAGGTTCGGCCCTGAGATATTTTAATGCCATCATATATGATGCATTCAGGCTTGTTTGTAGAATGATCAATGTGAAGAATTCACAATTTCGATGACCTCATTGGAGAAGAAATGACTTTTAATGGCGATTTTACAACTTGTTTTTGTAAATCTGTGTTGTAAAGAAACAAACGTTGTCAAGACAATTTAATTTGTGGGAGGATTATCTTTAGAATATTTAGTAGAGATCCTGCCGTTATTTTTTTAAGCCTATCCTTGTTTTATAGCAGCGACCATAAGTATTTTTACATTTCCCACAGCTCATGGTTATTGGGGTAATTGTAATTTATTTTAAAGAATCTATGTAAAGAACATTACGCTTGATTCGAAGATGCTTTTTCTTGTAACCAACCTATTTATGAGTGTTAATCATAGTATTCATTATTGCATTTTTGATGTAGTAATTTGAATATATGGGTCCATTCACTACAATTGGACCATTTCTCCATCTACAACTTCAAATGTCATTTTTTACGAGATTGCCATAAATTTCAAACATGTTGGCCATATACATGTTTCAAATCAATTTGCACAGTAAAACCTGTTGTCTTAAGGCCCAATATTATCTTTGCTCTTCCTTGAAGATTAAAACAACTTGTGTGTGTTGTTGGTTAAAGACACTGATCCGTCGTGGTGTGCTTTGTAAGTTTCGCCCTATGCGAGCAAATGCAATTGAAAATGGCTGGCACTTCCTGACCACGCCGCCGGGATGGTGGAGTGCGCTTATTATGTCTCATCAGTTTTAGCCCCACGGATCTCCAATCATTGCCTAGAACACTGGTGATGAAAAATATAAACCTCTTCTCTTGGCTTAATGTGCTACTTCAAAGCAGTGTGGTTCAAATTAAAAGGATTGTAGAGTTATATTTCGCCGAAAAATGTTTTTTTTTACACAACCTTATGCAATATGACGCGAAATCTCAGGCGGCTTGGGTCAGGGGAACACGCTTCTACCCCATTTTCCTGTTTTTGTTGATCGCCTTATTATTTGTGTTTATTATAGCAACAAGAGCTGGAGTGGGATGTGCCGTCAAGCATTGTTGTTGCCGACCGCCTTGCTACTTTTCTGTGTCGGTGCGGTTTGTCCGGATACAGCCAGGACGTTTTGGACAGCATGACACTGCAGGATGTTTTTCAGCATCGCTTTTTTTTTTGTTTTTGTGATCAGCAGTGGGGAGAGGAGGCTTTGAATTTGAGTGAGACAGTAATATGATGCATCCGGCGCTTGGGGGGATGATTAGGGTTTTTAAATTCAAGATGAAAAAGCTCAGTTATACTCAGTTTCATATTTGTTTGATTTTAATTTCCATATGTAATGGAGAAGCTATTGCAACTCATCTTCATGATTTAGCCAGCGCTCTATCGTTGTACTGGAGGTTAGATGCACTCGTGCTGTCATGATAAGAATGAAGAGTTGAGATGAATTACAAATTTGTGGCTTATGTAGAATCAGTACTGGGATGAGCTAGTTGACTCGTGGGGGGAAATACCACTAGACCTACAGAAGTGGCAGGCAAGTGATATTAAGGTTAAGTTAATGTCAAGCCCTGGTGTACAGTAGTAATTCTCAGTACTAGATGGTTCAGTCAGGGGCTCATACACACACTTGCGCACGTGGGTGAGCTCATGCGACGGACGCGACGGACGGCACGGACACATACACGCACACACGCGCTCTTTGGGGTATGGACGCACCACGACACACATACACATTCCCCACACAACCCCTTTACGGCTGCAGTCAGATAGGTCATTATATTAGCAAGCGACTAACGTACAGCGCAGACGCAGGTTATTTCAATCAACCATGACCATTGCAAGCAACAGCTCTCGAGTGATTTTTGTTGACGTTTTGTTGGGGTTTTATGTGACCTTAGATAACACAGGTGCGAGTGCTCGCCTGAAAAAGAGCAGCATTATTCCCCATACCAGTTGTGTCATTGATACACACAAGTGATGACGGCTAATAAAAAACGGAGTTCACTGACAATATTAAGTGTGACTGTGCTAAAGGATGTTATTGGACCGACATGGGAAGTTTTGCAGAGTGGTACTTAACCAAGCACCCATCATTGGTTCCCCTGTTGTTTTTGTTTTCGGTATAAGGCAGTGGTCTTAGCCGCTTTTTTTGCATATACTTGTCTCTGTGTCCTCACTGCATATTGGGGGATCTCAGTCATGGGTATTGCTTGCGTTTAGGGCTGTCATGACGTTGACCAGCCAAAGGTTGTGGCCCGCGGAGTTCGACTTCCCGACCTGCGGCCCAGGGTCTGGTCGGGGTTGGGAGTAATTAACCAATTGCTACTCCCCCATGCCTCCTCCATGGGTGTAGCTTAACCTCGTATTCTCACGCCTTTCGTAAAAAGTCTTCACGCGAAGAAACAAATAGCATGTAATTTTCGTGGTGCATTCAATCGGTTATTTGCCCGTCTTTCGTAAAGTTCTTCACGAGAAACTAAATTAGGATTAATTTTCACGCTGCCTATTCACTTGAATTTGCTTCCGACTGTTGAGCCCTAGCGAGGAATACCCACTAGTTTGATTTGCCCTTTCGGGTATTGGCCTACCATCACATGGTAATCAAACCATTTATCAAAACAAGCAAACTTTACAGGGTTTAAGGTTTGTGAGGGTCAAGCGTTAGGGTTCAAAGGTTAGGGTTAAGAGGGTTAGGGGTTAGGGTTAGGTTCTAGGGTTTTACCGATAGTAGGAGTTATAGGTTAGGCGTTTAGGTTTAGGTGTTAGGTTTATGGTTTAAAGGGCGACATAAGGAGGGCGTAAAGTAGCCGAAAAGGCGCGTCTGATATTAGTGGTAGTAGTCTTCGCGAGTGTATCGGCAGTGTTCTAGGGTCCAGCTCCCCCCTCCACGCCCCTGCAGACGTTTAGGATTAAACCATAAGCCAGCAAGTGGGCCCCAAATTCAATGGGTGAAATGATGGCACACTAACTTAGCCAGCCGTAGCAAAAATTAATCAATCTACTTATTTTCGTTGAAGGGACTTTACGATACAGGAGCGTGAGGCCAAATAACCGTTGATTTATGCCACCACGAAAAATTAACTCTATTTTTTTTCGTAAAGACTTTACGACAATAGGCGGTGAGACTAGGGTGCTTACCCATGACCTGAGAGGTTGGATACCCTTGCGACATGGTACCCATCCTGCCAGCACATGCTCCATTGTGGGCAGCGCATTGAGGGCCTGCCGCCCTTGCATGTTGTGGAGTGCATAAAAATGCTAATTTTGTTTTGGTGCAGTGGTTCCAGTGTTTCACATGTGTCGCTGTGGCGTCACAATTGACTAATGGGAGTTGTGAAGGTTTTTCCCCCAAGGAGAACTTTCACCCTTGCTATATGGATTGCGTATAAACAGCCGGCGTAATACCCACTCTGAGTCCTGCCTTCTTGGCGTACTTCTTGCCTCTGCCCCCTGATGATATGGAGGAAGAAGACCAGCGAGCAGGATGACATGACTCAGGACCCATCACAGGAGCCTACCACCATCAGAGAAAACCACCGACTCCTCTCTAGTTGATAGACCGGCGCCCACCTTCTGGCGGCTCGGAGGATAAACGAGATTTATTGTCAATGAAGAACGTGACTTTTAAATGGGCAGAAGATTCAAACATTTATTATGTAGTGAGAAGGATCATAATTTTAAGTCCTTCTGTCGGTGTTTCACTGCATGACAGTAGCATATGCATGTCTGTTTCGGTTTTGTGTGTATGTTTCTACTTCTGCGTTTGGCCATGGAATCAATTACGTAGGTAATTATATAGCCAATAAGTAAAAATTAGTCCATTTTTGGGAATAGTTAATAATAAACTGTAAGTGAGCCAATTGACTGTGCAATATCGATACTTCATTTTGTCAGAAGAAGGAAATTACAGTGTGTAGGACAGCCAATTAGCCCACGCTTAACTAATATTTCAGTGCGGGCTTGCTGAGAACCAATAGTCCACATTTGGTTTTTAGACACAATTGTGTTTTTTTTGGGGCTGCGTTAGTTTGTTTTTGTTTTATGCGGTTGTTATGATGCAGTTAGCCTCTTGTGATTGTCAGAAGAACAAAATTATCGCTGCGGTTGACATAAATGTTGTACAATTGTCTTAAAAAAAATTCTTTGAAAAGGACAAGCCGTTACCTGATGATGGACGTGCGATTGGCGTGCGCTGGGGGTTCCGATAGCCATGACTGTAGGTCATGAATTGACCCCTATGAGCCCGGATAGTCGTTTAGTGACCCACCCTGCTTCAGGTAGGTCCATGACTTGAAGGTGTGTACTTATGATTGTCTACTTCCTTTGGAATGTCCCATTGATTCAGGAGGTTCTCCCCACATGAAGCCACTCATCTGGAAGCAAAGACAGCCCAATAGATCACCACACACATACACACCAGCACACGCACGCACGCCACACGCCACACACACACCACAACGCCAAAACCTGTTGAGAAACTATACCAAAAAAGAACAGGCCTCATTGTGTGATGTGTATTTTCGTAGACCAGGTATGCCATATGCCAGTAACACTGGTGTGGTGAGGGGAGAGGACACTTTTGGCTGGAACTAAGTACTTCTCTTTCACTATAGTACATTAGCAACTTTGCCGCTTGCTAACATACTCGATGGATGACTGCTGTGCATGTGCCAAACTCCATAAATTTTAAACAATTTCCTGACCCGCTCTTTCTCTTCGTTTATCTCCTCTCCCTCTCATCTCTCTCTCGCCTGTGTGGTGTGTTTAGAATGTGTGTGGTGTGTGTCGTGAGCTGTGTGTGCCCTGTTAGTGGTGTGATGGTGTGTCTACATTGGGGGGGGATTGTGTGTGTGTGTTGTGTTTTGTCTTGTGAGTTGTAGTGTGTGTGGGTGTGGAGTATGCCTCTGTTTGGTGTTTTTTGTTGTGTGATGTTGGTGTGTGGGGTGTGCTTGGTTGTGTGTGGGGTTAGAGTAGGGGTATATAGGTTTTGTTTAAGTGTGTGGAGACGGTTGTTGTTGTGTGGTGTGTGTGTGTGTTCTTGTGTGTGGCTGACTGATGGTGGCGCGCAACCAACCCAGCACATCTAAAGCCTTTCAGAGGCAGACCAAAAGACTATCAGGAGTAGGCTAGAGTAGTGTACCTCCATCCTCAGAAAGGCCCATCTAATTAAGACACTCGCTATTTAGACTGTGTGTGGTGCTGTCACCTATCCCTGTGTGCTGTGTGGATGTGGTGTGTGTTGTGTGTTGTGTGTGTGACGTGATGTAGTGTTGTGTGTGTGTGTTCTGTGTGTGTGTGTGTGGTGCTCGATGTGGATGTGTGTGTGCTGTGTGTGTGCGATGTTGAGGTGTATGTGTGCGCTCTCTTGTAATGTGCGCAGTTGCATGTCTGAGTTTGCCTTTCTGATGAAAGGTCATTCATACAGTTGTAAGCGAGCCAACTAAGGCAGCACACTGCCGCAGTTGGTTCGGGCCGCAAATTAAGGCTAGATCATTTTGGATAGAGTGTGAAAAGACACTTAGACCTTGTGTAGTTAAAAAGCTCTACTTCACATAGTCTACGTCATACAATACTCTCCTTCCTTAAAGTGTGCAACGGTGAGAATATTTTGTTTGTCGTTCATAGCCAGCAATCCAATGCTGTAATGTTGCCCATTTGTAGGTGGTGGGCCTAGGTGTCTCATATCCCTTAGTTCAGTTCAGTATAGGTGCTGTTAACGAGTTAGGCCGCAAACTTTATTTATTGCTTATATTAACCCCTCCTGACAAGCCCATATAATCAATATTTTGGCCTAGTATGCCATCCTCAAAACTGTAGCCACAATTGATTGTATATAAAAATGACAACCAAAAACTAGAGCATCCGGAGTCCGATAGTAGTAGTGTAGTGATCGTCACGGTCAATGCAAAGGTCAACCGAGGCCAGAACTACAGCTTAGCGGCGTGCCATTGCTACCCCGGAAACCCGGTCAGATTTCATGGCCACAAAAAGTGCATCAAGTTTGGTGGGGGCGTTAAGTGGGCTCACTTGTTGTGTACATGACCAAAAAAAAAATCAATTTTTCTCACAATCTTTACTCGAGCGAGGTCGCCTTACTTGATTTCGCGCTGTTCTTGTTGTCATCGGTGTATATACGTTTTTGTTTATTGGTGGTGTTTGTTGTAGACCTGGTTTCTTGTTCTTACCATCATTGGGCAAACGAATTGAGTATAATAATGTCAAAAAGATGAGCAGGTTCTGCCTTCCCTCAAAGCAATCTAGAGCAATGAGGTGACTTGGGGGGGGTAGACGCGTTTGTAGATCAGATTCGCTCACAAAAAACTATGTGCTTATGTCAGTAAAAGAAATGGTCAAGCTGTGTGTATGTTTTTCCAGTAACAGGGGTAAAAATGGTCAGGAATGAAATGCCTACGTTGTTTCAACTGGTATTGTATTGCACGTGCAATTTATGTCTGACCCTATCGAAAAAAAGCCCGAATAATTGCGGATATACTAAGTATTCCTCTTTTCAACTTTGAGGTAGGCGGGCAGAGAGCCTTCCCAATTGACTGTGCCATTATGTGACGATCACCCCCAGTCTTTTTTTATTTTTTCGTTGTTATTTTTTTAAGATCATACGGTGCAATTTTTTTCAGCCGTTGGCAACAGCCACGGGAAATATCTGACTTTTACATATTGTCAGCGAAGTCATATTAGAACAAATACAGAAGTGTGCACTCGAAGTAGTAGAGAAACGAGAAACTCGATTTTCTAAAGGAGCTGACGAAATCTAGCCGCTACCCGGTTCTATTTACAAATGTTACCTTTTTAAAAAATACTTAAAAAAATCAATCTAAAGTCCTAAGTATTCAAAACATGAATGCGAAAAAATTGTGGTGAAAAACATTGGATGGGCTAAAGGTATCTTCTCCATGCGTCCGCCATTTTGAATTTCCGAGAAATAGACATTTTCAGCCTGCCCAAAACTTACTGATACTTTGGTCACCATCGTAGTAAATTCTAGTCTTTGATTACTCCAGTTAATATATTCATGAAAAGGATCAAATTTTATGCAAATAGGCAGGCCACAATTTAACTGAAAACGCATTGTTGCCAATCTCTGGGTCACAATCGCTTGAACAGTGCCACCTTTGAACTTTACTCTCTGCCCTCACTCGGGACTGCCACGATTGCCTGAAAAGAAATTTGGCCCTGATACCAATATACCAGATATTGATATTGCAGGTTTTGGCCCGATAACCGCTATTAACCCGATGTCTGTCGAACGACAATGATGAAACGTCATCCGTTCAAGCTCCAATCGTTTTAGAACCGCTAACATATTAAAAAAACATCATGCGCTTAACATCGGCCCAGTGTATTACCCATCGGAACGAATGTCCGATGTGGTTGAGAAATGTCAAAGACAATAGTCGCTGCGATGTATTACCGGATAACATTCTGGCCCGGATACATTGTGGCCATCCCTAACTCCTCTGTTTTTCTTAATATCTGTCCTTCCTACTTCCTCCCTTCTCTCTTTTTTTTTTGTCTTGACCTCCCTTTTTTCTGCGTATCCTTATCTCTTGCTTGCTCCACCGCTCCCTGACCTGTTCTTTCTGGAAATGCTTTTTAGGAGGGGGAGGTAGCGCATAAAAGAGGGCAAGGCGGTGTTTGTGTGTACATGTGCGTATGCATGCATGCATATGTGTGTGTGTGTGTGTGTGTGTGTGTGTTGTGTGAGGTTTGCCGTGTGTGTGTGTGTGTGTGTGTGTGTGTGTGTGCGTGTGTGTGTGCGCTCAGATGTGCGCGCGTGTGTGTCTGTGTGTGTGTGTGTGTGTGTGTGTGTGTGGGATCGAGTGTCATTGATGGCAAAGATAGCACAAAGAGCTGGCTGGCAGGAAGGAGAGAATTGACAGATGGACACACAAACACATGGACACACGCAGGCACGCAGGCACGCAGGCACGCACGCACGCATGCGCGCGCGCGAGCGAGCACACGCACACACACACACACACACACACACACATACACGTAGGCACACACACTTCCAACTGTGGATTGTAGTGTTGCATCTGCACTTGTTGTTCTGTATACTTCGTATCTGCTATGGATGTTGGCTATGATTATGTCCTCGATTGTAAGTCGCGCTGGTTAAAACACAATGCTATATAAAATGTAACCCTTTGGTTAATGTAATGTAATGTCTGGACAAATACCCTCTTCACATTCTGTCTGTCAGTGACTCTTTCTTCGTTTCCTCCTTCCCTTCTTTCTTACTTTTTCCATTTCTCTTTCTCTGCATTGTCTATCTAATCCTGGGGTTCTCATACTGGAATAGTCTTTGTGACCTCAATTGACGTGGTCAATACGTTTTGTTGACCCAAACTGCGTTGTCGCACCGTAGATTCTTCAATAATATTACAAAATATTATCATGCATTTTCATAAATTGCATTATTATTTGCATTGTATGTTGATATACAATGTGTCTTATGAAAGTTGTTGAGAGGAAATGGGCCTATTAACCACGTTTCATCATGTCTTCAACATCATAGTATTTTTTAGTGCATTGCATCACAGCTCCGCGACCAACCCAGGAAACTCCGCAGACCACTTCTGGATCCGTCTTCCTTGTATTTTTTATTTGAGTCATTCACTGTCTATCTAATCTGTATCCTGTCCTCACCCCCTCTCTTCTGACCCCCGTTTAAAAAGGTAATTGATCCTCCTCACTCAGCCACACGCTTCTCCAGATATTGCCCCCTCAAAGGGCCATTAGTCATTTATACTGCTATGGGGTGCTGTGTGTGTGTGTGTGTGTGTGTGTGATTTTTGGGGGGTGGGTGGGTGTGTGATGTGTGTGTGTGTGATGTGTGTGCGCATTTGTGCGTGTGTGCGTGTGTGTGTGTTGGGTGTGTGTGTGTGGTGTGAGTGTGATGTGTGTGTGTGTGTGTGTGTGTTGTGTGTGGTGTGTGTGTATTGATCGCCGGGTCGTGGTGTGCATGTGTCACAACAATGACGCCCAGATACCCCTTTTCCCTTTTCTATCCTTTATTATTTTGTGTGTGGTAACTGTGGGTCTGGCCTCGATGACACGGTAAACGTGTCTGATGGGGGCATTGGACCAGTGAGGTTGGTGAGGCGGAGAGTGGTTGAGTGTGGTTGATGTGTGAGTGTGTGTGTGTTGATGGATGGTTGTGTGTGTGTGTGTGTGTGTGTGTGTGTGTGTGTGTGTGTGTGTGTGTGTGTGTGTGTGTGTGTTATAGTGTGTGTGTGTGTGTGTGTGTGTGTTGTGTGTGTGTGTGT
>NW_026946276.1:0-16780 GCF_034702125.1 Engraulis encrasicolus | reverse complement strand
TTTGCAAGACGCCGGTGAGGGGTTTTGGGGGCCCAAAAATCCAGAGGGGGGAAGGAAAACCAAACTTATCAATTTGGGGATTTTGAAACCTTTTCCTCATTGGCTCAAGGGGACAGATGACAACTAGCTTTTTGGGCAAAACTTAGTAAACCCCCTCCTGGCCTCAAAAGTTTTTTAGCACAAAAAAAGCTATTAGTCGGGCCCCTTTTGGCCTTGCGGGATTGTGCTGGCCCGTGTAAAGCCCTTTTTTTTGGGGGGAATACTGTATTTTTAGCTTTTTTGAGGGGGATCTGTAAATTTGTCCTTTTAATAATGGAAAATCTTTTTAGGTGGATAACTAAAATCCCCCAAAATTGGGTGAGTTCTGCGAAACCCTGCTTCTGCGGACTACACCAGCGGCCCCCTGCCCACCGGTAGGTTGTGGGTTTGGCCCAATGGTAAACAGCGCAGGGGACCTGTTAAAATCAAAAATTTTAAAAATGGTCATCCACCTCCGGTTCACTTTAGGCTGGGGGTGAATGGGTTTTTTGCCCCCTTTTTGGGGTCCCTAGTACCAATTAAACACCATTGAACATAAACACCACATCACCTTTTTATTGTTGCAGGCGTTAAGGGTTTTTCTGGGAAAAAAACGGGGGCCAAACCTTTAAAGCAAGATGTTTAAGAGCGGGTATAGCCTCGGACCTCCCGGGTAGCCGACTAAATTTGGTTGGGGGATTTTAACAGTGACTTTTGAAGTACCTATGTTAGTGCTGTACTTTGAAAGTAGGGTGGCCAGGCAATAATGGTTTTTTTTTTGAAAATAGTTCTTTTGCCTCAAAAATTTTTTAAAAATAAAATATACTGTAGTTTGGGGTAATTTTTTTTCATAGTTTTTTTTCATAGGTGTAAAACCTAGTAAGTTTGATTACTTTTTTAAATATTTTTTTTTTTGTTTTTTTTAAACAAGGTCTTTCCATCACATGAAGAAATGTTTTTGTCAGAAATAAGAACATGACCATTGATTTGAACCAGGCTGATAATACAAAACTCAAAATTTCATTATTGTGGCAAAAATTTTTCTTTTTTTTAACCCCAAAAAATGTATGGTTGTAAAAATGACATTGTGGTAAAAAATGACATTGTGGGGGGAAAATGCCCAAAAGGGTTTGGGACACAAAACTGTTTAAAAAATTGCCCTTTGTTTTTTTAAAATTTAAAACATGTCTTAACTTGCAAAACAACACTATTACAACACGTGAGATGTGAAAAATTGATTGTAACAATTTAAGAAAAAAATCACATGAATTCATCTCCCCACCCACTGTCATTTCCACCATAATTGGTGGATTGCTAAATGAAATAAATTTTTTAAGGGTTTTTTTTTTGCAAAAAATTAAAATTTTTGCCCGAGTGGTTGGTTTTAATTGTATTTTGGGGGTAAAAACTTCCAAACCCCAATTTGTGTTTTTAAATTTTCACTGTACTTTCCCCAAAGAAAACATCATTGAAGGCTCACATTTTCTTTATATTAAATTTCGAGCGTGGGGCAGACGCGATTTTGGCCAGTTTTAATTTGGATAAAAAATGGTTTTGCCCCAACTCAAATGTTTTGAACTAAAATGTATTTTTATTTTTTAACTTACTTTTTAATTTACATAATTCAAAAGTCAAAAAGTCGGGGTGTGGCAAGAAGAAAACAGTATTTTTTCAATATAAAAAATAAACAGGTTGTTTTTTCAGGGGTTTTTTTAAACGCTGAAGTTATTTTAAAGTAAAAAATTTCAAAATTTGTATATTTTAAAAAGGGACCCCATAAACAGGAAAAGTAACATTCTCCAAAATTTCCCCCAAAAATATATGAAATTTCTTTTAACCTCTCTTAATGGATTGATAATTAATCCTTTTTGGCCTCCCTAAAATAGGCCCAAATGCTATGATCCCAGGTATTCATATTTTAAAAGATGTATATAGTATCTACCCTACAAGTTGTAGTTATATATAATACCCACATAATTGGAAATTTTCGCATTTTCTCCCAATTTTTGAACTTGGGGTTCCCCGGGTGGGGGACCCTGATGAGGGCTCCAGAAGGCATTCTGGGTTTGCGTTACTTGGCCCGGAAAAAATGAAAAACTTTTGATGCCGGAACAAAATAACATTGTCTTTCTTGAATCATAAAGTTTTTTTGACAGGGGTTGGGGGTGAAAATACCCCAAAGTCTTTACCTTTCTGCAATGGCTTGATTCGAAAAAAAATAGCCCCAAAAGGTTCATTTTTTGGGTATCCTAGCCTTAATTCTGGGGTAAAGAGTCACATGTTTAAAATTTAAAGTGCACTGTAATTTTTTTAGCAGTTCTTTCCAGAATTTCTGCCCATTCACAAATTTTTCACGAATTTTCCACCCCATAAAATTTTCATTAACGGGGAAAAATCAATTTTCCTTGAAAAGTGGATCGGGGAAATTTTTTTTTCCAAAAAAAAACTATTTAGCAGAAAAACGCACTGTTTTTTTGGTCATACAGAAAAATTTGTTTTTTTCTTAAAAATTTTCTGAAAGACTAATTTTAACCCGAAACGCTAGTGTCAATACTTTGGCCACAATCCCTCACAGTAAAAATTTTTAAACAATGGGCTCCCCTCACCTCCAAAAATGAATTCATCATTTTCCATTGCCCCCAAATTTTTTTTTTATTTTTTAAAAGAACAAAATTCTTCCGATCTTCCCAAATCGTGTCCTTTCTCACTTCTTTTCTGTCTTTTCATTCCCGGGTTTTATCTTGGCACCCCTCCTTTTTAAAGGTGGAGCTTCTCACCCCTTGATGATGCCTCATTTGCTCCGCTTAACTGCAAAAAAACATAGATCTTTTTAAAAAAGTGCCCCCTTGTAATATTACGTTTTCGTGTTTTTGTTTCAATGTGAAAAATAATATTGCTGTCTTGAAGCAAAACACAAACCATGCATGGGATATAAAAAAAAAAAAAAAAAAGTTCAAAGAGCAAGGGGCTTTGGGTTGTCAAAGCATTAAAAAAGTGATAGGCTGTGAACCAATTAAAATTCCTTTTAAAAAATCTCCTTATTTTTTATTTCAGGGGGGAGGCCCACCTTAAAAATCAGTTTTCTTTTTAAACAAATTTGTTTAAAGGGCCCACTTTAACTTACACCTCTGCTCTCTAACTTTATGCGGGTGGGCCTAAAGAAAGGAAAAAGTTTTAATTTCACTTTGGGCACTTGGGGCCCTAAAAAAGGGGCCCCTTCCAAAAGGGGGCACAAAAAAAAAGGGCACGGGCCATTTTTTTAAGGGGGGGGGGCCCCCCCTTTAAGGGGGGGGGGGCAAAACAAAAAAAAAAAGGGGGTTTTAAAAAAAAAAGCTTTGTTGTTATTCCTTTTTCCCCACTTAAAAAAAAAAAAAGGTTTTAAAACAGTTTAAAAGTGTTTTCTCAAAGGGGTGGTTTTCAGCCCTCCAGGGGAGCTCAGGGGGGCGTTGGAAGGATACCTGAGGGGGCCCCGGTGGTTAATTTTTCCCCCCTTGGGGGCTTAGCCCCATTTAAACAAGGGGGGGCTTGAAAGCTTTTTTGGAGGTCAAGGGGTGTTTGAAAAAAAAGTTAGAACCACGGGCAAAGGGCCCATTTAGCTTATTTAGTTGAAGCTTTTGGCCCAAAGAAAATTACTAAAAGCTTACTTTAATAGGCCTCTATTGAATAAATGACACAGGGAAATTTGTGTTAAAATACTTTTATTCAATCAATTGGAGATTGATGCAGTTCTAAAACATTTAAAATAGTTTGGCCCCAACCTCATTTTTTTAAAACAAGAAGGATTTTGCTTGAGTAGTCAGTGCATATCTTAAAATTAATTAAACCTAAATGCTGCGATTTCTAAAAACTGACTTGTGGTTTCCGAGGTCTTCTTTTTCCTAAAAGGGCTTAAATTTTTCGAGTTTCCGAAATGATGAAAAACATCTTAATTAATTAAAATAACCCTTTTAGGTTTTAAACCCATGTTTTTAAAAATGCCAAATAGCCTACCTTTGCGTCCCCACGACCTCTTCGATGAACAAAAGTTATTCCTTTATGCAATTTTGAGTCCCGACCAGAAACCAAAAGGGTTTGGTCTTCATGACGAAAGTCGGAGTTTTTTTTTTGTGCTGCTACAGTGCACTTTGGGGCCCCGCAGCGGGGACGTCTCGTCCCCATTTTTCGAGAACGCTCGGCAATTCTTCAAAGCCAATTTTTCGGTACGGGTCTCGCCTTGGAACCTTTTTCCAATGGACTTCCCTGGGTTTTTTTCGTTTCCCAAAATTTCTGCAAAAAAAGGTTTTTCAAAGCTATGACTGCGTAGGAAAAACAGGACTTGTAGAGTGAAGACATATCGGAAGGAAATCTTGTACGGGGAACCCATGACCTGCCTTACGTTTGATTTGTTGTTTTCCTTTTTTTTCTGTTGTAAAAGGCATAGAAGGGGAATGCCCCCTTCTGAATACAGGAACTTTCATTTTAAAAGGCAAGCAGTCACCAATGGATGGCTAGATTCTAAAAACATCCAGAACCTGTCCTATTAGACCAAGCGACAAGGCATTTTCTTTAAGATTGTGGGGACATTGCAGGGAAAATTAAACCCCGGAAAAAAATTTTTGTCCCTTTATAGACTCCCTGCGAAATACATGGGGTTTTGTGTTTGTGGGTGTGTGTGTGTGTGGGGGGAGGGGGAGGGGGGGGGAGGGGAGAGGGGAGGGGAGGAGAGAAGAGAGAGGGAAGAAATCGCAAAAAGAGATAAAGTTTAGGGGAAAATTTCACCGGAAGAGAGAGAGGGGGGGGGTTTTTTTTTTTTGGGGGGGGGGGGGGTTGTTTTTGGGGGGAGGGGAAAGGGGGGGAAAGGGTGACGAGTGTATTTTTTGTTGGTTATTGGATGCCATTCAGGAATGTGAGCCTTTTTGCAGGGGGCCCAGGCTTACGAATGAAAACTTTCTGCTGACCCCAATTGCCTTTATTTTTGGCGACCCCGCTTAAACTCCCCCCCTTTCAAGTAAACTTTTAAAAAATTAAAAATTTAAGGAAATTTAAATTAATATCCAAATTTGGGGGTTAAAAGTTCCAGGGCAAAATGAGGGGGTAAATAATAAATCATTAATATTTCAAAATGAATTTAAAAAAAAAGAAGCGAGTTTACTTTAAAATACCCAAAAAAATTTTTAAAATAAAAAATTTTAAAATTTGTTTCATTTTAATTTAAAAAATGTCCCAAAATTAAAAAGGCCTTTCAAATGGGTAAACATTTTTTATTTTCCTGTTTTGTTTTTATTGGTTCAAGATATCGATGCTTAACCTTTAAAACAACGTTTTTAAAAACATAATTTTCGGGGAATTTACTTTGGGGTTATGAAAGAAAAAAACCCCCCAAGGGAAATTTAATCAATTGTGGCAGGGAACGTCCATACAGGGTAAAAAGGGGCAGTTGGAAATTTCCCAATCAGCCCTCGGACCGCGGGTTTTCTTCACACCCGGGCGGGGGGCCCGGGGGGCCCCCCCCTCGGGGGGACTGTCCTTGGTACCAATCTCCACAGGCCCGAAACCGAGGGGGAGGGTTCTCTTTTTGTGGACGAGCCTACCCCCAAAGGGGTTTTTCTCCCAAAAACCCACGATTGTGGACCCTGAGAGAACTTGAAACCCCAAAAAGCATTGATAACCCTTCTGGATGGGAAGGCCCCCCCATAGAGTGTCGGAACCCCGGTTCAGGGGATTTTCCGGTCCAGTGAGCCTTTGGTTAGAAAAAACAAAATGGGGGGTAAAATTTTAAAAACGGAGAAAACAGAAAAAAATAAAACATGCCTCATTTACAATAGATTTTATTCAATTTTTAAATTTAAAATCGGGGGACAAGGGCCATGGGTCCTCTGGTTTACCAAACCTGAAACTATGTAAAGGGGACTTTCTGTTTTTATAAATCCCCCTTTTCAAAAAAGTTGTTTATTGGGGTCTAAATTGGATTATGCCAGGGATGGGCAGTTAAGGATGTTAACCCTCTTTTAAATTGGCAAAGAAAAGATGAGAAATGGACCAAAAAAACGAGAAATTAGCAACATCTTCATATTTTAGTACTGGGTTGTTTTTCAATTGATTGGCATTTTTTAAAATTTTAAATGACCATACGCCTATAATTGGCTTTTTTCTGTTTTTCTCCCGCGTTTGAATTGAGTTCCCCAGGTGCTGGCACCCTTATGAGGGCTGCAGAAGTTTTGGGTTGGTTCGCGTGTAATTGGGGCCCCCAAATAAAAACACATTTTGTTGGATAAGTAGTGAAAAATCGTTTTCACAGATGTAAAAATATCACGAAATTTGTTTTCAGCAACAATGGTGGCTCATCAAAATTTTCTTTCAACTTATATTTGAAAACCTCCCATATTGAATGAAAGAAAAACAAATTTAAAGATTTAAGTATGGACAGTGGGTGATAAAGCATGCCTTGAAAAAAATCCAAACTTCTCCCCGTTTTTCTGAGAGCTTGTGGCACTACATCACGTCGACCTGGGGAAGCCGTAACCAATGTTTTAAATTTAAACATACAGTTTGCTCAAAAAGAGGGGGGTAATTTATTCTTTCATTGGTTAGGTTTGGCCAAAAAAAAGTTTCCGGGCTATAGATCAAACCCCCAAGGAACAGAACAAGAACGGAAAGTTTTGACTTACTTCTTTCAATTTGTGGATTTTGTGGGGAACAGTCAACAAGAGTGTTCAGGTATCCCCGGGGGAAAATTTTCCTGTAAATCTGGCCCGGTTTCCATACCATCATGGTAATTTTAGGGAAATTAATTGACCGGGGTTCACAATGGCAAGGGCAGGTTTAGAGAAAAACTCTTGTGCAATGAAACAAGATTGTAAAATGAAAATGTCCCTCCTGCAGAATGAGATTCATCCCGCCATGGTCTCCCCCAATGGCCTTATAATGCAGTTAGAGCCCTAGGGCCTGGTAATTTTTTCATCTTCTCCCCAGGTGGACTCTTCTGCACCCCCGCCTCGCCCACTTCCTGGCCGCCCCTCATTTCAAAAATGGTGGAGCTTCTCAAACTCCTGCTTCAGATGGCCTCTGTTGGTCCCCTGAAGCTGCAAATTTTGTAATTTAGACTGGCAAAATTTTTCAAAAATTTTCCTTCCCGGGGGCCAAAACCTGCCTTTGGGGCCCCCCCATTTAATCCCCTGCCTGTGTAGGGAACCCTTTTTTAACCCGAGGTTCAAAATAATGATCCATAATGTACTTGAGTCATAGCTAGCACTGTTTACTAACTTTACACCAGAACCCCTGGGTAAAAACTGTTTGTTACTAAACCCCGAAAACCCCCACAAATTAATTAAACCCAAGGGGTAGATCAACCTAACAAATACACAGGGGTTTTTGTTCCAAAAAAGTTTCCTTGTTGGGGGAAACAGTGTTTTGTTTTTGTTTTTGAAAGGGGCAGGTTGGGTTTGCCAAAAAAATTGATATTCTTGATAGTTGGTTAGTCAAAAAGCCACTTTTAGGGTACGTAGTTGGAAATTTTTGAGGAAATATTTTCCTCCTCAATATGCTGTGCCATTTGCTACATTTCATTTACACTTTAAAGTCTCTAGCTTTTCCCGAAGAGGCTTCTTTCAGTTTTTATCCCTCCAAAAAAAAATACCCGTAAAAATAAAACATACAACTAAGATAAAATAGATGAATTTTCATTTGCTAAAGCTGCAAAACCCTTTTTCGACAGCCCAGCCTTGATGAGCTAAATTGTGCCCTTGGTGCAGTTTTTAGTCCGACAAGTAAAAACAAATGTTGGTCCCATGGGAAAAAACCCAAGTTTTTTCGTGTGGGCCAAAGGGTTTCCCCAAAGAAGCTCTTTAAGAAACCCCCCTTTAGGAAAGCCCACACAGGTTCCCAAAGCCAGTTCAGTGGTTGGGGTCTGGGTAGAAATTCCTTGCAAAAACCGGGCACCCCTTTATGGGCTTTTCCCTCTTGCTGCAAAACTGTTTAAAAAGCTGTACTGCATTCAAAAACGGGCTCCTTTGAATTATCGGGCATTTGGACGGCAAGTCACTGCCATGGAGCCATCCGTTTGTGCCAACGGTCTCTTGCCAGTGTTAACTTTTTTATGACTTTCTTTATTTTTTTGTTCTACGGGCAGGGGGTTTTTGCTTTCCCCGAAATATTTTCCCTGAGAACCAGCACCTCCTTGCTTAAAAACAGCACAAAAACAAAGGGTAAGGACATGATCAAGAAAAAATCAAGGTTTTGCCTTTCCAAAAAAACAACAGCCATTTATTCCTGTCTCTCGGGAAAAAGAATGGACTAAGGCCTACTGCTTGTGAGACTTTTTACAAAAGGGTAGTTTTCTGTAATTGGGACAGTGAAGGTGAAATTTAAAACCCGAGGGGCAAAAAGGTTTTTTGTCCCCTTATCAGCAGCTCACCTGCAGTAAGATGAGGGGATGTGTGTGTGTGTGTGTGTGTGTTGTGTCGATTGTGTGAAGGTGTGTTTGTGTGTTTGTGTGTGGTTGTGTGTGTTCGTGTGTGTGTTTGTTGTGTTTGTATGTGCTTTTCTATTGCCGTCACTCTGATGAGGGACTTGACACAGCCCTGACTGGGCTACTGCTTCAGTCATGTCCAACATCAAAGTGTGTTTTTGTTGTGGTGTGTTCATCTCCACAATTTTTTTTTGAGATTGAGGTGAAAGCGGTTAGGCCTATAAAATAAAAAGCAAGGTAGGGAGGTTAGCTTGAAATCAACTGTGTCACTTCCAACATTGTTGGCAGCATGGTGTGAAAAAAAAGTGTGTTTGTGAGTTTAGATGTTGAAGATGGATTATGGGCTATGAGAAACACTACGCACGGATGTTGTGTGTTGTGATTAGTGTGTGTGTGACATTGCAGCCCACTGTTTGAAGCATGATTTGACTTCTACTGACCTTGGCTTTTGCAATTTACCTCAAAAACAGTAATACATTAATAATTACTGTCTTTTTAAAAAAGTAATCCATTACAATACAATATTCTTGTTTTTTAAAATGATTTAGACGAGTTGTTAGGAGAGAGTTTCATTGAAATGCCGTAAGTCAGGTAGGTGTTTCGATAGCGACAACACGCTGAACACCATTCAAATCCACGGGTTGCAAGTTTATAATGGGCATATTTACTTAAGTTTCTAGCATTAAAACTAAGTACAATGTTGCCAGTTTTTTTGCGCTGTAATGAGACAGGAGTGAAGTGAGGAGAGAGAGAGAGGAAGAGTGAAGAGAGAGAGAGGAGTGGAGAGGAGAGAGAGGATTAGAGTGGTTTTATCTGCATGACATTTAAGAAATATGAATGCTCTTTAGGCAGATAACCGCACTCTAAAATCTATCTCCTCCTTCTCTCTGTATACTATTTGGGGTGGTTTATCTGCATGGATTCACGATATGTTTGAGTGCTCTTTTTGCAGAGAGCTCCAGGCTTAGTAATGTAATAAACTTTCTGCTGACCCCAATTAGGCTACTTTTATTTCTGGCTGTTGGCCCGGCTATGTCCAGCAGAGCCCTCTCAAGCTTGGTCAACTGTAATGCCTTATAAAAACAATATAAATGCATGTCCTCTATGACTGAGGATCAATGTCTTACGGTACAGGACAAATTGTACATTCACAGTCTCAAGGGGCCCCATCTGCTCTGCAGCCCCAATACACAAGAGCCCTACGTTTTGTTAGTGACGTGAAAGCCAAACTGGGAAACTCCAACCCTCCATTGTCATTGTGACACAAGCGCCACAGACACAAAAGTGAACACTAGCACACAACAAAACTGCATTTAGGCTTCATCCCAGTGCAAGGGGGCAGGGCTCCCAAATGGGACGCCCCAAGGGAGCAGTGTGTGGGCGGGACGGGTACCATGCTCAGAGTGTACCTTGTCCATGGAGGTGGATGGGGGAGAGTTTTTGGTGAAGTAGTCGTTAATTACTCCCCCCCACCAACCTGGCGGGTGGGGAGTTCGGGAACTGGCAACCTTTGGGGATACAAGTCTGTTATTCAGGGTAGGTTGTGGTGTTTCCAAATGTATACAACTTTCAATGTTAATGTAAAATTCAGTGTAAGTGCAGTATTAAAACACCTCTCTTAGTGATATGCAACCAATATATTACAAACTGTACATATTATATAGAATTAAAATAATTGCCCACTTTGCACCTGGGTTTTCAATGTCTTAAGGCTACAGGACATTTGTAGTACAATTCTCAACACAGGAAGCGTACCAAAAACTGAAATTACACTTAGCTAAACTTTTATACAAAGGAAGAATTTGGTTATGTACAGGGTATAATAGTTAGTACTTGGAGCAGTATGGTGGTTAGGTGCTTTGCCCAAGAGCACTTCAACCCGTTTGTGGAGGTGTAGGGAGAGGTAGATTGTGTGTACTAAGTGGGGATTGGGATGTCCTGAAAGGCCTACATTGAGAACAACAAGTGCTTTGGTGTGTAAGTCTATGGTGTACTCTCGCCTCCAAAAAGAGCTTGTCGGCTTACCAACTGTTTGGAATAACAGCTAATAACCCTGACTTTCAATTATCACACTTGGCTTCAGAAGTCACTCATATGAAAGCTACAACCCTGTCGAATGAAAGTGAATGTTACAAAAATAAATTTCATTCACCCAAAGAAAGATTGACCCTTTAATGAAACACAGGACAGGGGCAGATTTTGACAAGTACAAAGTGTTTGTCGCTCCTAACGAAACATAATGTGAAAATGAGCAGATAGAGTCACTTCAAAACACTGCAAATTACGCTATGACTCGGGTTGGTGTTCATATTAATCACTGATTCACACACACGTCTCCAGAAAAAATAAACTTTGGGCCCTTTAGGTGTATGTTTAGGGTCATTGTAAATTCATGGAAAGCAAACACAATGAACATCAATGGAGTTCAAATGAGAGATGGGTGACATATTTGTATTTCGTAGAGCAATACATTTTTAACTTCTTGAATGTAATCAATGATAAATAAGCCCTCACACACCAGCAGGCGGCATGCAGCTCCACATAAGAGCTGTATCCCCTCCCCACTGTTTTGACTTTAGGCGCAATGTATTTTTTCCAAATTCTTTCACCTTTAACACCAAAAGAAGTCTCTCCCACTGTCCCTGGTCTCAAAAAAAGCCAGCCAACAACGAGTATGTCAGGCCCTATTCTGAAAAAATTGAAAGGCCTTTAAAGGGATCATACTCTGTAAGTCAAGGATCCCAAGAATCAAACCATTTTAGAAACTGATGCATCAAAAAACTATATGGTTGTGGGAGATGAAGGAATTTGAAAAAAAGAGAAATGGTGATAAAGTGAACTAATTGGTTACAGATACAGCTCTTAATGAGGAAGCCTAGCATGCATGCATGCAGGGTGTTTGAGGGCTTTTATCTCATTGATGAAAACCATGAATTGTTAGTTAAACCCCCCCATGTATTGCTCTAGATAGCGAATCAATGATTCTTGAAAAGTGGGGCCAACACTTGTCCCTGCTTAAAATATTTTAATTCTGTTGAAAATCAAACTACATTTCTTCACCAAACAAAATAACCCCAGGTACTGGCACCAAGGGGGTCTGTCACACGAATACACAGTTGTTTGAAAAAATTTTAAGTGTAATTTTATTACTTTTAATGGCTATAAACCTGTCCACACACCCTGTAAAAAAAAGCTTGTCCCAAGGACTGGCATCTTCATTTCAATTTGACTTAAAATACAAAAATCACTAACAGAATTGATCAATTTCACCATGATGTGGAATAAGACCATATTATCGTGGTTTCTACAGATGTGCACATAGTGGATGTAATACAATAATTACTATTATTTACTAATTGCTCAAATGTGTCAGGGGCATATGGTCTCACCGTTCAGATTTTTTCTTCTAAAAGACAATAAATCAGGTTTATGCACAAGGTTAATTTCATTATGAGGAACCCCTTTTCAAACCATTTAGCTCTACTGCATACTTCACCATCACTGAAGCTCCGGTAAGTTTACTATTTTGTCCTCATTTGTTAATTTGTTTGGACACTGGTACTGTCCAAACCCAACCATAAACTGTCATCACCGTCGGGGGTTTTAACAGCTATTGTATTACATTAATGTTAATAAATATATTTTTTCTTTCTGAAAAAGGTATGAGCACCCAAGAAACAGAGCGAAATGGGAAATGGCTTAATGTGAACAAACAAAGCCATATATTTAAAAGAGTGCTTTTTTTTTGTCTCAACACCGTCAGATGTCACCACCGTCAGTTTTTGTTCTGCTCATTATGTTGTTCCATTTTTTACTAAATTGGGCTGGTTAATGAAACATTAATAGGGATGTTATATAATTAATTGTGATTCCAAACATGATCCTCTTAGCCACACTGAGGTGCATTTGGAGGTTTTTTTGTCAGGAAAACTGACGGTGGTGACATTGGATGGATGTTTCACCAAAAAAACACATGTTTTACGTGTTTTTTGACATGTTTTTAAGAATATGCATACAATAAGTATTACGTTATGTTAAAGTAATGTTAAAAAGTAATTAAAAAAAATTTTTTTTTTTTTTTTTTTTTCCCCCCCCCCCCCACTTTTTTAATACAGTAATACATGTGTTTTTTACTTTCTAATTCTGTCTGTGCTGTTGACAAATACAACAAAGAGCCATTTTTATGAAAATAATGTTAAACCTTGGGGAGCTTGGCCCAATGATTCCTCTGCACAGCCATAGACCTACATCTATGATAATAACACTCTTTATTTTGGATTTGAACAACTTAAAAGCTGTTTTTTTACCCACAATTTTTCAACAACCTGTGGCTTACTTTCCTATGATAATCTAATAATGAAGTAAAACACAAGCTCATTCGGTGCACACTACAAAATAAAGTGTTTTATGGCAAGATGCCATTGACTTGAGGAGGGCTATTTATTTTGCTAAATGCCAGTTACTTATAGGCCTTTCACCTCTCTCAGATTTACTGTCACCACCGTCAGTTCTTAAGTCAACACCGTAAGAAGGTGTTTGGGATCATTTTTATAGGAATGTGCTTACAAACATTTATCCTTAGGAGTTGTTGGTATATCAAAGTAATAGCCAATTGAAGCCTACCACGAATATTTTTTGTGAAAAATTTACAACACAATTGGGGGGGGGGGGGTGTTTTTTTTGTTGTATTTAGGCGTTAGGTAAGCATCGTTTGACGGGTACTTATTTGGAAAATTAGGAACACATTGTGAAACAGTATTTTAAAATAGAAACAAAAGTGAATTTTCAACATTTAAAGGCATATGTGTGAACCAATAAAAAATAAATAATCACTTAAAAAACTCCAGATACATATGCAACCCAATTAATACAATTTTAAAATAACTTTTTAAAATTTGTGTCTGACGGGTAGTGACAAAAAACAAGGTTTAGATCGGGAGAAAAGCTGATTTCTGAAAAAAATACATTTAATGGGGAGATTTGGCCTTGTGGGCATTTCTGAAAAGCAAAGACCCCTTAGTCTACGAGGAAATACCATACATTTTTGTAATTCACTTTGTTTTTTTTGTCAACATTTAAAACATGTTTTAGCCACTTTCTCAAAGATCAGTGGAAATATGTCACATCTCTAATTGAACTCCATTGATTTTCCTTGTGTTGCTTTTCATGATTACAATGAACCCTAAATACAACTAAGGCCCAAAAGGTTGATTTTCTGGAGAGGTGAGGTGATTCAGTGATTAAGTATGCACCCAATCTGGTATTTTGAAGTGTTTTGAAGTGACTTATATGCTCATTTACACATTATGTTTCGATAGGCGACAAAACTTTTGTATTGTGAAAATCTGCCCTGTCTTGTGTTCAATAAAGGGTCAATCTTTCGTTGGTTTTGCATGAAATTTATTTTTGTACATACATTTTTCATTTGGGGGGAGGTTGTAGCTTTTATATGAGTGACTTCTGAAGCCAAGTGATTAAATGAATAGTCAGGTTATTGGCTGTTTATTCCAAAATCTGATGGATAGGCGACAAACCTCTTTTGGAGGCGAGTGTTAGAGCAGTGGTTTCTCAACAGGGGTTGCCGCGGAAACGTGGCTGATAAATATATTATGTAATATATACTTATTTGTCTGAATTGATAAGTTCATGCTAGTCAGCGGGAAATCTTTCATGCTGCCATTCCTGCACTAACTAAAAGTAAATATAGGTCGCCCCACGTCAGCTGCAACTTCGAAACGTAGGTCGTTAGTGGTGATGTCTCCAAATGCTCGTTACTTTTTCTAAGCTTTTGTTGGTATCGGGTGCGAGATGCCATGTTACGGCTTGTTGGTTTTTGGGGTGCCTCTTGAACAATTTTTCATGAATTGAACGAAGGGTGCCCTCGCCTAAACAAACAGGTTGAGAACCAACTAAGTCACTAGTCGTAGAGTAAGACTGACAAGCGACATAGGGAAGGAAGGTCCAGGCTGTCAGCACACACAGGTGGGCCAGTGCCATGATAGTCTCTCTCCGCCAACTAGAGTTCAGCTTGGAGTACAACAGGCCTTGTCAACGCCCAAACATCAGTAAGTTAAGTCTCAAACCACTCAGGACTTTGTGACAACCATTCAGGATATCCAACAATAGTGAAAAAGTATCTAAGTGCAAACTGATTCTGAAGAATAGGTTTCCTGGGACTATAATACGTAGCTCTACTACAGGTATCAGGTATTCTTTCCCAGTATTTGCTTCATCCAGACCACAACTGATTGATATACCACACGTTCTAAATAAATAGATCAATAAAATCACATTTTATTCATTAAATCTAACTCACATTTATAGAACAGATAAGAAATACAAGTAGAAAATGAACAAATTCAAATATATCAAATTTCTGAAGTAGATACCATGGTATACTCCAATGTATAAAATAAAACAATGGGAACACATGGCAGTTCAGATGACCTGCAAAAAATACACAAAATATAAAATGTGAAATTCATTAACTGTCTCAAAGAAAAAAAAAAAAAGTTATTCTGATAACCATAGTTTGAATAGTAATAAATAAAGTAATAAATAAATCTATACATAAATAAACAATAAATTAACATAACTAAATATGTATATATACAATTGTAAAACCACAACATCTGAATATTAAAATCAAAACTACGTATTAAAACTCAAACAACAAATACCTGGCCATGAGATATAAGTTATAATGCATATAAATACGTACAGGTTATAACCTTCTTCAGTTTTAACACTGAATTTTCTCCAAAATTCATGAGTATAAATAATGAACATGTAAAAAAAAACAAAAGTGCATCAATCAACCAATTATATACAAGGAAACTTATGTAAAAAATACCTGATCGGACATTTAATGTGTGGGTGTGTATCTGTGTATGTAAGAGAGAGCATGGTTTAGGACCGTAATGTTTGTGATAGAAAAGAAGGAGAACTGTGTGTGTGTTGGTCTGTATGTGTGTTTTGTGTGTGTGTGTGTGTGTGTGTACGTGTGTGTGTGTGTGTGTGTGCTGTGTGTGTGTCGTGTGTGTGTGGGTATGTGTGTGCGCGTTAGCGAGTACAGATGTCTGTATGTGGATTCAAGCCACAGGTCAAGATTGATGGGGTTGGGTGAAAGGCCTTGTGGGCTGACGGGGACTTTCATCTTCCCCTGTTTCACCAGCTCTGTTAACTATATAAAAAAACACACACACACCACACACACACACACACACCACACACACACACACCACACACACACCACACACACACGCACGCACACGCACACACACAATACATGCAATACCTCAATATGTGCCAATTTGTCAAACACCTTCTCAAAATCACATATATTTTGATATATAAATAAAATAGCCATATCATATCCAGTCTCACCCCCCAAACATTTCACCAACAACCACGCACTCACACATCGACATTGCCAGAGCAAAGAACAAGTAAAACAACACAACATTCCATAAACATTCAATCAAAACAGCACACTCGAGTCACGGCTCACCTCCACCCAGTACACACACCCCCACCACACACACACACACACAACCCACCACCCACACCCACCACACACACACCACACAGATGCGACACACGACACACAACAACACAAAAGTAACCACATCACACATACACACACCACACACACAAACAAAGTAACGACATAACACACATACACACACACACACACTTTTAGCATTACCCAAGCATCTTGTAGAAGGTTTGCGCCGCAGTGGGGTCGGTTGGCCTCCGGCGGGCATGTAGGTGAGTCAACTCCACATGGAGGGTCTCACTCTGCTGGGATCCCAGCAGGAGACTGTGGGCCGCTCTGCAAACAGCTAAGCGAAGACGTGTTGATTAATATAAAAACACTGGAGTTTCAGAGAATGAGTTTCAGATGCACATGGTTATGGCATATAAACCACCCACTTACAACCCGACACACCCACAAAACCCGCAACTCAGGCTCTCTTCAACACACGCACACCACAGTTGATATATTCTCAACACACACACCACACACACACACACAACCACACCACACCACCCACACACACAACATCACAACACACCAACAACCACACACCAGTGTGAACACTCCACATGGCGGTGCCATGGCATGTCCAAGGCCTGTGTCCATATAAGGAATACTGAACCCGCTTAAAGCATGACATGTGCAACCCACACACACACACAAAGTGCACATTAATATTTCAGCAGAGCCAAGAGTTTGAGCTCTATGAAAACCCCTGTTTACCATAATTATACAGCTTCCCTCTCCACTCTCACAACACATACACACGCCCAAAA
>NW_026946274.1:10000-15000 GCF_034702125.1 Engraulis encrasicolus | reverse complement strand
GAGAAGATCCCCCTTTTCATGTATGAAAAATGCATTTTTTCCAGTCATAATGAATACTTAGAATTTGATGGTGGTGGTAAGTATTCATGAAAAAGGTAACATTAGTGAATGGGCAGAATGAATTCTGGAAATAAACAACTAAAAATCTCACACAGTGTCCCCTTAAGGATGAACGTGCTCTAACACTGGATAGTAGTTCTACTTTCTGGAAGAGCAATAATGTTTGGCAATGGTCGGTACAGTCAAACACGTCAAGAGGAGGTTGGGTTAGTGAGATACCAGGTTAGCTTACTGAAGGACATCTGACATGACTAAGATGACCTTTTTCAATACTGCAATCAGAGGAGCAAACAGGCTAAGGGGCTAAGGGGTCAGCTGACGCGGGACTGGGGAAGGTGAGGGTAGAATTCAGACCACATTACATTCTCCAGGTATGTATTCATTGAGACGCTATGAGTGTGTGTGTGTGTGTGTGTGTGTGTGTGTGTGTGTGTGTGTGTGTGTGTGTGTGTGTGTGTGTGTGTGTGTGTGTGTGTGTGTGTGTGTGTGTGTGTGTGTGTGTGTGTGTGTGTGTGTGTGTGTGTGTGTGTGTGTGTGATTTTTCTGTGTACGTACGTACGTGTCTTATGTATAGAAACACACATGACAATGGCAAGAGTGAAAAGGCCACAAGTTGTGGTTGTGTGTGAAAAACCAAAGCCACAGATGTGATGTATGCCCTGAAGGGGTTTAGCAGATAGCATCAAACAGGCCGACAGACAGACGGGGGACTGACGGGTCAGTTGTCCCAGTCCTAGGGAGAGAGGGGACCAGAATTGGGACCCGCATTACATTATTACCAGAGATTACAGTATTGAGAGAGGGGGCCCTTTCAGAAGACTTTGTCTCGGCCCCAACTAAAGCTGTAAGCGGACCTGGATAGCAATCGTTAGCACTGACCCTGCAGTTACGCCCAGTGAACTGTGTTTAAGTGTAATGATCTGTTGCTTTATCGTGATCTTCCGACACCTGTTCGGCAGGTAAATGAATGCCCTGGTTAACTATTAGACCCCCTCGGCTTTGATCGCGGCCTGATAAGGGGACACATTCACGAGGGAAGGACGTAAATACTCAACACTCAGTCCTGTTTAACCAAAACACACAACCCATCCACCGACCATTCACATTGCAGCATGCCCACCCCCCATTCCATACACACACTAACACACACGTGTGCTTATACAGGCAAACACACACACACACACACACGCACGCACACACACACACACACACACACACACACACACACACACACACACACACACACACACACACACACACACAAACATCAACCTAACAAGTGTCTTTCTTTTTTCTTCTCTGTGTTTGTTTGAGTCCAAATAGACCATCAGATATCCTCGAGTGATTATATCATCTTACAGATGTTTGCACAACAAAGTAGGTTATTACACCCATCCTCCGACTGCAAACAAAATAGATTCCCTCTGGTAATGTAATTAGCCCTTTTCGTTGTGACGCCAAACAAGTTCTGGCGTGCATTTGTCTTAAACATAGTTGCTAACTACATTAACTATACTTGTTGCTTGCAATGCAATTTCCCATTGGCAACTACCGAAGTTGCTAACTGGCTAACAACTACACTTTCAAGAAACGCACGCCTGTTTTGAAGTAAAGCAGCAACAACTTCAGGCATTAAGCAGTGGCCGTTATACATAAGCAGGAGTGTCAAAAGGAAAAGTAAAAGTAAAAAAAGAAACCTGTTTCCTTCCAACACAAATAACTTATCTAAGTAAGAGTATAGGAACATAGAACAACTTTAAAGTTGGAACTGCAAAGTTGTTTTCTTATACATATCTCCAAGTTTCCAAGACTTATACTACAAAAGTACAAACAAACATTGGATTATGAAGCTAATCTGATTTCAGACCACCAGTGCCAGCATCTGAGAGCTGCACTCTACAAGGCAGGGGCAGTCAGTGGGTCATAGGTGCCGAAAAGGGGGATGCAGTGGGGCATTTGCATCCCCACATTTTGGCTCCCTAAATGAGACTTTCGCAACTTTTACTACAAAAAATTTAGTGCAGTGCTGCAGCAGATTTTTAAGAAACTCGTTCCGGCACCAGCCCTGCCGTGGCCCACCGGTAGGGCACTCGCCTGCCATGCGGCTGACCTGGGTTCGATTCCAGGCCCGGGTCCTTTGCCAACCCTTCCCCGTCTCTCTCCCAATTCGCGTCCTGTCCGCCTCTCACACTGTCCTGTCAAATGAAGTCGAAAAAGGCACCACGCTATATTGCGATATTGCGATATTGCTATATTGCTATATTGCTATATTGCTTGCCTCCATGTCTACATGTGCTTGCGTGCATGTTCTCCCAGTGTAATAGGCTACTGCCTGCCTGCGGGGGACTTCTCTTTGTTGGCCGCCCAGGGGCTTTTACTAAGCCGCAATCCCCAGCCTGCAGCTCGGCTTCACATGATCACAAATATATTATGGTACAACCAAATGATGAATTTGTGACACGCACGCACTGATGCACACACACACACACATGCACATGACATGCGCAGACACATACACACACACACACACACACACACACACACACACACACACACACACACACACACACACACACACACACACACACACATGTACACATGCCGTGTGCAGACACAAACACACATGAACGCTCATACTATGCGCACACACACATATGCACGCACGCATGCACGCACAAATAATAAGTCAAGGCATGTTGTTTGTGTGTAGATCTAACAGCTTCGGTTCTGCTTGTCCAAGACAAGAATTTCATTTATAATATGGCATGGATGGAGTCTTAAGCTGTTTTTCCATTGGGATGAGGTCACTAGAGTTCAAGCGGGGTAGCTTGCTGTAAAATGTACAGTGGTGGGCAAAGTAAAAGTAAAAATACTTTCGTGGTGTAACTACAACAGTAGCTTTTGATATTACATAGCTGTTACACCGTTTACTCTATTTTACATACATATTGACAGACTTTGTTATTACTGAAAAACAATAAAAACCTAACAAGGACCCACCACAAACTCAACGCAACCTGTGCAGAATCGGCTTATCGTAAGGAAAGTACATTTGTCTACTTTTTACTCAGATAAGTTACCTGTGTTTCTTTTTTTTAAACTTTTACTTTTACTTTGTCCAACACTGAAAATGTACACACAGGTTCACTGGAAAACCAGTCATGGATAAGTGCTGCACATGCATACAACTATACTGCCGTGCAAAACAAGAAAGCAGTAACTCGAAAATGGGCTTTAAACTACCTCATTTGTCTTGTGTCAAAAAACTGTGGTCCAACATCGTCCCGTTTTAGAGAAAAATCATGTTGAAAGTGCAAAAATTATGTTACGTCGTACAAAACAAAAACGCAGTAAGTCGGTGAGTTACTGCTGCACTTTCCAATGGGAATGGTTTGGGAGTAGACAGTAATACTAGCCAAGAACGCAGTAACTCCTGCAGTAACTCCATTTTGTGGCAGTAATACCAGCCAAGAACGCAGTAACTCCGTTTTTTTGTGGCAAAAAGACACATAAATGTTGTTTTTTTCTGGGTTTTTTTGTGTGCATTTAATTTCTATCCTAAAAAAGTATTACAAGGAAGTGTCACCACCACTTTACCGACAACACAGTTGTCGGGCCATATAGGAAACTTTGAAGCCTTTTTTCTCAGTTTGCCAAAATCTGAGTTACTGCGTTCTTGTTTTGTAGGGCAGTATAGCTGCTGTATGTGTCTGGCCATGAGGAGTCCCATAATGTACACTGTTCCACCATTGGAATGCTCTAATGGAACTTCAAAAGTTACCATAGTACCAGAGCCGATTCTAGTGTCAGTGGGGGCCCCAAGCAAAAACTCAAAGGAATAAACATTCAAAGCAAATCAGCGCGATTATAATTTAAAGTTTAGCTTTTTTTCACCATCTAGTGGCTTGGGGGCCCCAAGCGGCTGCCTGCCTAGCCTGGTGACAAGATTCGCCTCTGCATAGTACTACAGTGTACTACACTATGACATAACACAGGACCTTTAGTAATGGCCTACGACTTGGTCATTGCCATTCTGGTAACAGCAATTTATAACTAAATGTGTTTTAAAAAGGCTACAGATCATCGCAAACGTAAGGTTTGCATTCATAAAGGGCGTCAATATTGTCTCCCAAAAGGTTCTCTTCATAGGTGAATAATGATGTGCAATATTACTGACATTGACCTGAGAATTCCATTACTAAATGGAAATAACCCTCATAGAGCGCAGCCCTCCACCAATTCCCCATGGATCATTCTGCCATATAAAGGCAAAGTGAAGTAATTACACATTTTGTCAAAATTGAGTTTGCACTAAACATTGTCTTCATAACACTTTTGTAAAAAAAAATAAAACATAATAAATAGATAATAATAATAAAAAAAAAGCCTCCTGGTCCAAATGTGTCCCATGTTAGAAATGTTGCCATATCAAATTTGCAGTAACTACAATATCCAACATAATACCAAAGCTTTGAAGGCATTTTTCATTGTTTCATTGTTGGCCTAGTTGCTGCACTTTGCCTTTGTAGGGCAGCGTTGTGGAAAAGTCACACAAGTTTCAGACTCTGACACATTCTTCACATTTCATCCACACAATACTCATTGAGATGATGATTAATTAATAGGGGCGGTTTTAGACAGTGGCCGGGGTGGGCCAGGGCCCCTGTAGAATTGTTCCTGGCCCCACCTATGCCCCCTGTGCCGAGTCGCCAATGATATAGCTTCTCAGCTTTTAATAAAATTATTTTTAAATGCTTTTTATGGGCTTCAGATGCTGAAGCAGGTGTTTTTGAAGGTGTTTAAGGCAACACTGGGATTAGAAAAAGACAGATATTTGGCACAAGTTAAGGTCGAAGAATAAGGTGGGCCCCCCTCAAAACATGTTGGCCCCTCTCTGGCCCCTCTCTGGCCCCCCTGGTAATTTTGGTCTAGAACCGCCA
>NW_026946274.1:0-5000 GCF_034702125.1 Engraulis encrasicolus | reverse complement strand
TGCAAGCACAGCATTCATTCTTTCAGCCACCGTTGAGTCGTTTATAGGCTGTCTGACAGTGCTTTTAATTAGAGTATCATTTATTAATCCAGAGGGGAAATTAATCAAATTCAATGTACCCCTGTGTGTGCATGCGTGCGAGTGTGTGTGCGAGCATGTGTATGCGAGGGCTTTATATATATATTTTTTTTTTTTTGCGGGGGTGGGGGGGGGGGGGGTGTCAAGATTTGTCAAGATTTGTCCAAAAATGTTGAACAATCACTTCATTTTAATGCAAACATGCAACAACCACATTTCACATGGAGTACATGTACTACATACCTTTTACAATTAAATTGTATTTATGCCTCACCCATGCAAGGGGGCAGCCACCACATACCTCTATTATCAATTAAAATTAATTAAAGCTTGTGGAGTAAAAGAGATCGTTTGATCTCAGACAGGACAGCAGTGCAGAGAAAAATTGTGCTGATTGTGACCCGATTTGCCGTCAGATGAAGCAAGTTTACTAAGACAAACTGTGGAATAACTCAGCGCTCAGCCCGCTTCAAATTACATCCATTGAAAGGTCAACTGAAAATGACCTTATTGTGACCATTAACAACAGTCTTATCAACACCGCTTTGTCATTTCATACATTCAAAAGCCTTTTCATTTCTTGGCACATTCCAACTCTGAAAGGTAGATGATCTTTCAGAAGTGATTGTCAGGAGTGACTTTTTCAAATAAAAAGGACCTTTTTGTGTCCATTCACAGTACTGTTAACAGCATAGCCTTGCCAAAAACACACACATTCAAAGGCATTTTAATTTCTTGGCGCTTACCAACTCTGAAAGGTAAAAAGGTAAATGTCCTTTGAGTGTCCATTCAGTACAGAGTTACCAACACAGCTTTGCAAAAAAAGAATAATTCAGAACACATTTATTATTTTATATATTCAAAAAGGCATTTTAATTTCTTGACACTTTCCAACTCTAAAAGGTAAAAAGATTGTTCACGGCTTTCAGGAGTGACTTTTTTCCCCCAAGGATGACCTTAGTTGTCACAAAAAGTTACAGCACCCTCCACCACTGCTACTAATATCACGCCCAACCCTTCAACAGGAGAGAATAAAAAAAAACTGCTATAGCACCTCCGTCTTTAGGTAAGGCCGTGTCCTCTGTGTGTCCTTGGAGAGTGCTAGTGAAAGCTACACAGTCTCCCATACACATGGCCACAAACAGGAATATTCACAACTGGTGTCATACATTGGAAATATTGCTCCAAACAGTGGTGTAAATGAGTTATTTCCCCATCTTTGGACCTCTGCATCTAATACAGTGTCACGCCCCAACCCTTCAACAGGAGAGAATAATAAAAACTGCTATAGCACCTCCGTCTTCAGGTAAGGCCGTGTCCTTGCCGTGTCCTTGGACAGTGCCAGTGAAAGTGCCTGCACCTCCTCAGCCTTCTCCACTTCACAGTCCCCCATACACACGGCCACGAACAAAAACGAGCCGCCCACCACAAGAATAAGCCCGGCGATCCACCCGGAGAACATGGCCTCCCCGAACTCCCAGCGTGGCACCACGTCGGGAACGTTCTCGTCCCAGAACTCCACCACGGTGTAGTAGGCCACCAGGGAGACGGGTGTCAGGGTGGTGAGGCCGGAGATCCAGATGAGGACCCCGCCCGCGATGAGCAGCCCCCTCTTCAGCTTCCTCCTCCTCTGGGCTCCGCCACCGCCGCCGCCGCCACTGCCGCTGCCGTCGAGGACCCCCTCCAGGCCGAAGAAGGCCGCGAAGACCCCCAGCAGCCCCGTGGCGATGGAGATGAACATCAGCACCCGCGACGCCAGCTTGTCGGGTGGTAGTGCCAGGATGGACTCATAGGCCTTGCAGTAGGGGTGTAAATAATAATACATTAGTATCGATGCATCAATCATCAATCAATCAATTCAATTAATACATTTGTCCACAAATTTGTCTACTGCACTTATTTTGTGAGGTATTTCATTTTGCTCATGCAGTAATAATATTGACTATAATAACAGTGTTACTCAAATAAAGTGCATGTAGATATTTCAGCTTTTGTTAAATTAATAAGCCAAGAACAAGCAAGAAAATATTAAACGAATCATAGAGCATTCTTAAATATTGAAAATAATCGAATCATTAGCCTAAGAAATCAATATCCTTCACTGGCCATGTTTAAACAACACCTTAAGACACATCTCTTTCTGGAGGCTTATGGCTGCTAGTTCCACAAGCACATTCACTTACATGCGCTCACACACACACTCACACACTGACGCACACACACACTCACACTTTCCTACACGATACCTTGTGAAGCGACCTTGGGTGTTTTGAAAGGCGCTATATAAAACAAAAGTATTACTATTAATATCGAATCGAATCGCCATGAAGGCTCTGGTTTACACCCTCACCTTGCAGTGCAGGCCCAGCTCCTCGGTGAAGATGCACATGTGCCACAGCCCCTCGTACCAGTTCTCCATCTCGTTCAGGTCCGAGTTGAGAGTCTTCCAGAGGGGCAGGAAGGTGGTGACGAACGTGGTCACCAGCCCCCCGAACGACAGGAAGAGAGACACCCTCTCCACCAGCCTGCGGGTGAGAAACGCCATCCTTCTGCACCCCCTTCTTCTTCTTCTTCTTCTTCTTCTTCTTTTTTCTGTGTTTTCTTCTTCCTCTACCTCTCTGTCTCTGTACCTCCTCTACCTCTCTCCTCCTGTTTCTGTTCCTCCTCTACCTCTCCTTCTCACCTACTCTAACTCTCTCCTCCTTTGTCTCTACACCCCCTTCTTCTTCGTTGTCTTCTTCCTCCTCTACCTCCTTCTCGTCTGTCTCTCTTCCTCCTCTACCTCCTTCTCTGTGCGTCTCCTCTATCTCCTCACTCCTCCCTCTGAGGCCCACCTTTCCCCATCTAGCAGGTGCTTAGGAGGACCTGCCACAAAAAAACCCGGTCCCTCCCTTAATTCAAATCCGTTAGTCCTTCCCCGAGCGTTCCACCCTGTCTCCCTCCCTCCCTCACGCTAACAAACTTTTAATAAAGATGCACTTGGTATCCATCACTCACCCAAGTCCCTTGAGGGGCCTGGAAGGTATTTCAGCAAGACGCTCATGTCGATAAATATCACCAAGTGGTGGTGGTGGTGGTGATGGGTGGAGGTGGGGGAACAATGGGTAGTCTTTGGACATGAAACTGGATATGTCCGGCACTGAACTGGCCCGTGTGTGTCCATGAAATCCTCAGAGGAGAGGAAATTTGAGTATGCCTAGGGAGAGGGCTTAACAGAGCAAGCTGGGGAAAAAAGATTGAGTAAGGTTTTTTTTTTAAAGTGAACAGCCCCTTCAAAGTGTCTTCAAAATACTATCTCTGCTGCTTCTTCCAAGAAGGTTCCACCCTTAAAAATGTATTTTCATGGGCTTTTTAATCTACTGGACAGGACAGGGAAGAGATGACAAGAAAAGTGTGTGTGTGTGAGAGAGAGAGAGAGAGAGAGAGAGAGAGAGAGAGAGAGAGAGAGAGAGAGAGAGAGAGAGATGAAGAGATGGGGTAGGGTTGGGAAATGACCCACCCCGGATGCGATCCTAGGTTCCCGTTTATGGATGGGTGCATTGACATGCTGTACAACAGTACCCCTTATTTCGCTCCTTTAAAAGGACACTGTGCAGGAAATGGTCAAAAAAGGTACTGCAACTGTGCTGCTCATTGAAACTGGGCTGTTTATTGCCAAATGTGATCTTTACCTGAAAGTTTACTGAGCAATAAACAAATATTTTCTAGTATGGTCCAAGTGGAGTCATTTTTGCAGCTAAAAATGGCTATTTTTGGAAATTCAAAATGGCGGACCATGGAGAAGATCCCCCTTTTCATGTATGAAAAGTGCAACTTTTCCAGTCATAATGAATACTTAGAATTTGATGCTGGTGGTAAGTATTCATGAAAAAGGTAACATTAGTGAATGGGCAGCATGAATTCTGGAAATAAACAACAAAAAATCTCACACAGTGTCCCTTTAAAAGTGTCTGAGTGACCAAGGGAAGAGGCCCGTGGGACATTGGCTCTGTGCTGTGAGTGACTCTCATCTGCTCCAGAGAGAGCCATGGCTGGATTGGCCATATGGCATGCAGGTCATTTGCCCAATGGACTGTTGAGGATGTTGGCCTCAAAAGGCATACATCTTCATGCCACGATAGCAGCCCTATCTGAAACAGTCTGAGATACAAATAAAGCATTGTGGGAGTTGCAAGATATTATATCATTAAACATCTTGTCACAGGCTTCATTGTATCTCTCAATGCCTGTTGAACCAATCCTAGATGATATGCCCGGCCCATTTATTTGGGCCAGACCAGCCCTGGGCATTGCGGATCTGCACGAAGCCTTTTGGGCTGCCAGAAGGCTCAGGTGTCGCATGCATATGAATGGCAGCTTTTGCTTCAATGGCAATGGACCTCTTAAAGCCACCCTCTCTATCCCGCTCTGAGAGGGGCTGGATAGGTCATCTGGCATGCAGGGCATTTTCCCAGTGGCTCAACGGTCCTCAGGGGCAGAGGCGATTCTAGGGCAAGTTGGGGCCCCAAGCAAAAATTCAAAAGAATGAACATTCGCAACTAATCGCCACTACTGTAGTTACTCTGAGGTTGTTATTCACCATCTATAGGCTTGAGGGCCCCAAGCGGCTGCCTGCCTAGCATGGTGACAAGATGCACCTCTGCTCAGGGTCCAATGCTGGGTAGACTAGGCAGAAATCTCAGGAAACCCTTCAGAAAAAGGGTCTAGCGGCAAATTTGAGGAAAAGTCGGTAAACATGCTATTTCCCATAATTTGAGGGTGCTGAATCCAAATATTTAGTTTACCAAGCTGAATTTTGAGTTTTAAGCCTGCTAATTAGCATAATGGCATAGCAGTCATACTAGGCGAATGGAGATTCTTTGTCTCTGCAATATCTTTTGAAAGAATTGATCAATTGTCACCAAATCTTGTATGCTGATGAT
>NW_026946273.1:0-16773 GCF_034702125.1 Engraulis encrasicolus | reverse complement strand
ACCCAGCAGTAAGAGGGTGTTCCTAATGAAGTGTCCGGTGAGTGTATATTACTGCAGACCCCTTCTTCTTTTGGGACCTACATTATGCAACAACTCCTCTATGGAGACATAACAATTACTCTCATTAAAACCCACACTCTGTATGGGAACATAAATTAATGTAACACCACTGTATGGGGACATAAATTACTGTAAAAACAGTGTATGGGGACATAAATTAATGTAACACCACTGTATGGGGACATAAATTAATGTAACACCACTGTATGGGGACATAAATTAATGTAACACCTCTGTATGGGGACATAAATTCCTTAACAACCACCTGTATGGGGTCCATAAATTTACTGCAACACCTCTGTATGGGGGGCATAAAAATTACTTTAACACCAATTGTATGGGGACATACATTACTGTAACACCCCTCTATGGGGAGCATAAATTACTGTAACACCACTGTATGGGGACATAAATTAATGTAACACCACCTCTGTCGGACCATATATCCACTGTAACACCTCTGTATGGGAACATAAAGTACTGTAACACCCCTCTTTGGGGACATACATATCTCTCATAACGAATACCTCTGTACCGGGAATACATTACTGATAACACCCTGTGAGGGGGCATACATCAAGCAGGGAAACGAACATATATGCCAAAACGGGTATCCTATGGATACACGAACATATTCCAATGATATCCTATTCAGAACAGCATATGCCAACGTATATCCTATGGAGAACAGCCTATGACAATGAATTTGCCAATGGGGAAACAACATATGCCAATGATATCCTATGGAGAACAGCACCAATGATATCCAATGGAGAATAGCATATGACAATGATATCCTATGGCGAATAGCATATGACAATGATATCCTATGGAGAACAGCACATGGCAATGATATCCTATGGAGAACAGCACATGGCAATGATATCCTATGGAGAACAGCACCAATGATATCCAATGGAGAATAGCATATGACAATGATATCCTATGGCGAAACACCACTGGTGTCCTATGGAGACCAACATATGCTGATGCTTTGCAACAGAAGGGAGTACAAAATATGTCAATGAACTTTCTCCTTGAGAAGAACCACATGCCAACTGCTTTCTTGCATGGAAGATAACATAATGCCAATGCATTTCCTGTGGGTAATGCCATATGGCCACATGCTTTCCCCCGATTTAATAACATAGACCACTGCTTTCCTAGGGAAGATCACATAGACCCTTGCTTTCCTTTGGATTGTAACATATGTCAATGCTTTCCTTTTGGATTGTAACATATGTCCATGCTTTCCTTTGGATTGTAACATATGCCGACTTCTTTCCAATTGGTAATTGCCATATGCCAATGTTTCCGATTTAATAACATAGGCCAATTGCTTTCCTATGGGGATAACATATGCCGATGCTTTCCTATGGAATAACATATACCTAATGCATTTTATATGGATCGTACACAGATATATGCCATGCTCCTCCTATGAGAACAATATGGAGAACAAATAATATGCCGATATTGTACATAGTGGAATCCAAACATATGCCAATGCTTTGTAATAGGGAATACAACATATGCCACTGCTTTGCAATATGGAATACAACATATGGCAAAGGCTTTCCAATGGGAGGGCAACATATGCTATGCTAAAGACCTTTCCTATGGATATATGCACTGCCAATGCTTAATTATGGATCATATTATATGCCAATGCTGTACTATGGAGAACAATATCGGCCAATATTTTTTCATAGTGGATACAACAGATGCCATGTTCTTTGAAATAATGAATACAAAATATGTACAGTGGCTTATATAGGGAACAACATATGCCAATGCTTTCCTATGGAAGGTAAGATAATGCCATTGTTTTTATTGAACATACTGTAGACTACATAAACATAAGCCACTACTTTCCAATGGAACTCATAGTTAAATTTCGCATAGAAAATATGCAGTATGACAATGCGTTCTTGTGGAGGAACATGTGCCAAACATTATCATAACAAACAAAATGTTGTTCCACACACACACACCAACACCACAACAGTTCCTCGTTTTTCCACACCCCACACCACAGTTCTCTGCACTTCTGCACCACAGATCTGGATTGGATCCAAAAGCTGCTTTACTGTAATTGGCCGACACACACAGCTCAACAGCAGGCCTCCATCCTAGTGATACACGGCACACACACAACACACCCACACACCACACCACACACACACACACACACACACACACACACACACACACACACCACACACGCACACACACACGCACGCACACACCACACACCCACACACACACAACCACACCCAACGCACGCCGCGCCAATCGACATCACACGAACACCACACATCACACACACACACACACCACACACACCACACCACACACACACACACACACACATACCACACACACACGACACACACACACCCACACACACACACACACAACACACCACACACACACACACCCGACACGCACACACACACACACATCACCCCACCACACACACACTCACACTCACACTCACACACCCACACACACGGGCACACACACATCACACACACACACGCACACACACACACCAAACACACATATACGCACGAACACACACACAACCACAAACACGAACACACACACCACACACCACCACACACACACACACACACACAACACACACACACACACCACACACACACACACACACACACAAACACACCACACGCACGAACACACACACAAAACACCCACACACACACACACACACACACAACAACACACACACACAATCACACACACACACACACCCACACACACACACACAAACANAACACCACACAATCACCACACACCACACTATGCGCCCAGTGCGGCATTCTTGATATGGACCGCAGGTATAAGCTTCCACCGACCTCTTCTTCATCGATACTGTGGACAGTGTTATATGCCATCGTGCGGGGGGGGGCTCTGAAAGCATTTTTATTGCTCTCTCTCAACTACTCGAACACTACACACACAGGCTTTGCCTGCTCACACACACACTAATCACACAACACACACACACACACACACACGATACTCTTCACACACACAATAGTACCCACTCCACACACTGACTCACTAAAAAATATCTCAAGAGTGGGAAGTGGAAGCTGTAGAATGAGTCTTTGCTGTGATGCGTGTGGTGTGTGTGTGTTCTTGTGTGTTTCATGTGGGGGTGTGTGGGGGGTGGGGGTGTGTTTGTAGTGTGTGAGGTGTGTGTGTCTGGTGTGTTGGCAGAACAGTTTAAACTACGGTGCTGCAGAGACACCTCGGGCTTGTGGGGCATCGAGCAGATAATACAGGCCTCGCACGTATGCTGTGGCAGATGCGCACAGCATCATCGATTCGCTTCCGCTTTCATCGGAAAATCACGCGCACACACACACACGCACCAACGCACGCACGCACAACACACCACACGCACAACACGCACAACACGCACACCCCGCACACACCCACACCAACACCCACACCCACACACACACACGCATATGCACACAACCACACACAACACGTGCAGAGTTTTGGCATGGGGCCAGTCGAGGGGCTACAATGGAAAAGGAAACAAAATGAGCTGAATGTGAAATGCTGTAGCTGCCAAAGCTATTCAGCAGTGGAGAGGAGCAGTAGCACACACACAACAAACACACACACCACACACACACCACACACACACCCCACACACGAGAACGCAACACACACATTATCACACACATCACACACACACAACCACACACGACACGCACGCAGGCACACACAATGTATACACACACAACACACACACCAAACACACACACACCACACAACACACACACACACACACACACAAACACACACACACACACACACACACACACACACACACACACACACACAAGTACCCACACACACAGGAGAAACACTGGAGAGGATTTCTTGCCGAAGAGAGCAAGCCGTCTTGGGAAACAGCCCAAACACACTTAAAACACACACACACACACACACACACACACACACACACACACACACACACACACACACACACACACACACACACACACAGAGCACGCAACACACACACAACACAACACCACACGCACACAGCATCACACACACACACCACATAGCCACATCACACACACGCACATCACACACACTACACAGCACCACACACACATAGCACCCAGCAAAAAAAAAAAACCACCCCCAACAAAGCACACACACACCACACACAGCACACACACCCACACACAACACACACAACCTACACACATCACACACACACACACCACACACCACCCACACCCACGCACAGCACACACGAGACGAGGCATGCAGAATGAGCCTCGCAGAAATGCATAAATGAATTCATTCTGAGAGATGAGGAAGGCTGAGGAAAGGTGTGTGGTGTGTAAGTGTGTGTGTGTTGTGTGTGTTGTGTGTGTGTGTGTTTGTGTGTGTTGTGTGTGTGTGTTTGCGTGTGGTGCGGGGTACTTGTGGTGTGTGTGTTTATGTGTGTGTGTGTGTGTTGTGTGTGTTGTGTGTGGCGTGGGTACTTGTGGTGTGTGGGTGTGAGTGTGTGTTTGTGTGTGTGTGTGTTTTGTGTTTGGTGTGTGTGTGTGTAAAATGTTGTGTGGTGTGGGTGTGTGTGTGTGTGTGTGTGTGTTGTGTGTGTGCGTGTGTGTGTGTGGTTGTGTGTGTGTTTGTTGTGTGTGTGGGTGTGTGTTGTGGTGTGCTCCGTGGTGTGTGTATGTGTGTGTGGGGTGGGGTGGGTGTACATTTGCATGCGTGTGTGGTTGGGTGTGCGCGCCACATGTGCACTGTGTGTGTGTGATGTGTGTGGTGTGCGTGTGTGTGTATGTGTGTGTGTGTGTGTAAACACTCATCTCCTTTCTGCATCTGCCACCGCCGTGTGTAAGTCATGACTCCCTCAGCAAAGTGCCATGCAAGTGATTAGGATATGATATTAGATCCATTTATAACTCTGCACACACTAAAAGATTATCACTCCATCCAGAACACTTAAACAGTAATCTACTGTATTCATCGCTACAATTTAACCGTAATTGTACTGTATTTATTGCCTTGCATATTGTAAACACGTCCCCATAGATCTTCTGTAGGTTCCATTATACACTCAACCCAGCATGCATTCATTCGTCCAGTGAACACATCCCCACACAACTGTACACATAACACACACATATGCACAGACACACACACAACTGCACTACACACATCGAGCAGGCAGGCACCAGAGCCAAGGGGGTCCCCAAGCCCTGAACCCAAGGGGGCCCTAACCCCAAGAGCCAAGGCGGCCCTAAAGCCAGGGGGCCCATAACAGCCAAAGGGGGGCCCTAAAGCCAAGGGGGCCCTAAAACCCAAGAGTTCAAGGGGGCCCTAAAGCCAAGGGTGCCCTAAACCCAAAGTTCAGGGGCCCTAAAGCCAAGGGGGCCCTAACCGCAAGAGTCAAGGGGGGCCCTAAATCCAAGGGGGGCCCTAAAGCCAAGGGGGCCCTAACCCAAGAGCCAAGGTGTCCCCTAAAGTACAAGGGGGCCCTAAAGCCAAGGGGGCCCTAAAGCCAAGATCCAAGGGGCCCTAAAGCCAAGGGGGCCCTAAAGCCAAGTCGGCGGCCCTAAAGCCAAGGGGGGCCCTAAAGTCAAAGGGATGCCCTTAAAGCCACGGGCCCTAAAGCCAAGGGAGCCTAAAGCCAAGGCGGGCCTCCTAAAGCCAAGGTGGCCCTAAAGCCAAGAGCCAAGGCGGCCCTAAAGCCAAGGGGGGCCCTAAAGTCAAGGGGGCCTTAAAGTCCAAGGGGCGCTCCCTAAACCCAAAGCAGCCCTAAAGCCAAGGCGGGGGCCCAAGATCCAAGGGGGCGGGGTCGGGCTAATGGCAGGGGCCCTAAACCCAAAGCAGCCCTAAAGGCTCAGGCGGGGGCCACTAAAGTCAAGGGGGCCCTAAAGCCAAGGTGCGGGCCCCTAAAGCCCAGGGGCCCTAAAGTCAAGGTGGAGCCCTAAGCAAGGGGGCCCTATATCCCAAGGGGGCCCTACAGCCGAAGAGCCAAGGGGGCCCTATACCAAGGGGGCCCTAAGCCACTGGTGGCCCCTAAGCCAAGGGAGCCCAAAGCAAAGGTGTCCCTAAAGCCAAGAGCCCGGCGGCCCTAAAGCCAAGGTGGCCGTAAAGTCAAGGGGGCCTTAAAGTCAGGGGGCCCTAAACCCAAAGCAGCCCTAAAGCCAAGGCGGCCCTAAAGTCAAGTGGGGCCCTAAAGCCAAGGGGGCCCTACGGCGCCAAAGCATGTCGAAGCCTAAGTCCAAGGCGGCCCTAATAGTCAAGGGTCCCTAAAGCCAAGGCGGCCCTAAAGCCCAAGGGTGCCCGAAAGTCCAGGGGAAAGGCCCTAAAGCCAAGGGGGCCCTATAGCCAAAGGGGGGCCCCTAAAGCCAAGAGCCAGGGGGCCCTATAGCCAAGGGGGCCCCCTAAAGCCAATGGGGCCCTAAAATCCAATGGATCCCTAAAGCCCAAGGGGCCCTAAGCCAAGATCCAAGGGGGCCCTAAAGCCCAAGCCTCTGAGGCTACAATATATAAATAATAAACACAAATGCAAAATGAATAAAACATTCATTATTAAATCTGCGTGCTGCATTTTTCTTAAAAAGGACACTGTGCAGAAATGGGTCAAAAAAGTTACGGCAACTATGGCTGCTCATTGAAAATGGGCTTGTCTATTGCCAAAGTTTATCTTTACATGAAAGTTTACTAAGGAATAAACAAATATTTTCTAGTATGGTCCCCGAAGTAGAGTCAATTTTTGCAGCTAAAAATTGGCTATTTTTTGGAAAATTCAAAATGGCGGACAATGGAGAAAAGATCCCCCTTTTCAGGTATAAACAGTGCAATTTTTCCAAGTCATATTGAATACTAGATTTTGATGGTGGTGTTAAGTATTCATGAAAAAGTGTAACATTAGTGAATGGGCAGCATTATACTGGAAATAAACAACTAAAAATCTCACACAGTGTCCCTTTAAAATTGCACTTTTAACTACTTTTTTTAATTCATCTGGGCGATCCAGCCCCCAAAACCCCCCACCCTAAATGACTTTTTAAAATCCTTTTATAAACCGCAAATTTCTTGTGGGGGGGGGGCCCTTTCTTGTTGTCCTGCCCATGGGCCCATGGAGGGGGTCCTTTCTTGTTGTCTGGGCCCAAGGGCCCATTGAGGGGGACCTTCTTGTTGTCTGGCCCCTGGCCCATGTGGGGCCCCTGTCTTGTTGTGTGGCCCAGGGGCCCATGGAGTCACATTCTGCCCCCTGCCACCATCTGATCTCGTCTGCCATTCCATTTATGCGACCTTGCATCCTTCACTTGGGCTTGTTGGCCATCCGTCCCGCCCCTGGCCCGCCTCAAACAATAAAGTTTCCCAGCTGTCAGCCTAGCCCACAACAACTTTTGGGGGACTGTGTCTTCATTCACACCATCCAGTATGCGATAATGAGAAAAATTGACCTTTTTTGGCGCAGATATTGAAATATAATGCTTGTTGTCCCATTGATGTCCATCAATTGACATATTACTTCCTGGTAACGAGGAGACTGAAGCACAAGTGGAGGAGGGCAAGGTCGCATATTGTAACACACGTCCCCCTCATCTGATCTGATTCCCACCGTCAGCAACAGTTCCGGTTCACTAGGACGACCTACGCATGTCCCTCTGACCTGTGTCGCTATGAGCAACCAACCTACTTGTAACGTCCCTAATGACACACTGCAGACGTGTGTCGTGACATGTTGGGTAACTAATGACAACCAACCTGTAGTCCCTTTAGGACGTGTCGTGAGCATGTGGAATCGTGGACACTATATCACACACACACACACACCACACGACACGCAACACAACACACACACACACACACACTGACAACACTACACACAAACACCACACGACACACCACCAAAAACACACACACACACACACACCACACACACACACACACACTACACACAGCACCACAGGCCCCAGCACAACCACACACACGCCACACACAGCTGATGAGTGAGATACACAATATTTATGTGTGAGAGTGAGTGGTGTGTGCGTGTGGTGTTGTGTGTGCGTGTGTGAAAACTTTAGCCCCCACATTCTAAATTGGATGCCATTATTTACAAAGGACAGTATTGTGGCCAGGCACGAGCCGCCTTGTCAGTCCTTGTGGTTGCAAGAAGACTTGTGAAAAACATTAACCTAGTGGATATGGACTGCAATTTTTTCCCTATCACAATACTGTGAAAATGGACTGTTTAACGCATAACGCAGTGTATGGTGATAATGACATATTTTAAACAACATCCGCAAATACTCCAGAACATAGTAATGGGTAAACACCACGTTATCAGATAATGTCCCTTTGTGCTTAATTATGGAGGTTGCGAGTGGCTGTTTTTGATCTTTGACATGGACATCTGCTATTATTCCAAGCTACTGAAATACCAACCATTACAGGAACGCATCCTCCAGCTATGGATATCCAATGCAAAAATATATTAGTCCTTCTATTTTGTGTATGGTAGCTTAGGCACAAACATAAGAAAGTTGTGTACAGGACGATTGCAGATATGCGGGACTGCAGAAAGGGAGCGCAAAACGAGCACTAGCACAAATTTTGCTCTGTTTCAGCTGAATAATGATTGGTAGCATGCAAATTATGGGATACGAAGATGTTTAGTTTTTCCTTGAAAATTGATGTTTCATCTTTTGTACAACCAACAATAGCTGGCCATAAGTAAGTGGGTAAAGTCCTTTTTCAAAATCTGACCAGCCTGTCAAGTAGCCTATTCCCCAAAATATTTGGATCTTTAGTTGACCGTTAAATAATGCTTGGTCTCCTTGGGTCCCAAATAAAAGTAAATCAAAGGTGTTAGTGGTTATGTATGGTTTGTGAAGGTAGGGTGGGGGCATTAAGAGATGACGGATGAGCTGTAATTTGGTAGGATTTGTTTGAGTAGTGTGTTGGAGAGGGGTTGATTTTTAAGAAGATGTGTTGTGTGTTGTGTGTGTGTGAGTGAGTGTGTGTGTTTTGGTGTGTGTGTTGTGGTGAGTGTGTGTGTGTGTGTTTGTGTTTGGGTGTGTGTGTGTGTGTGGGTGTGTGTGTTGTGTTTGTGGGTCCTGTGTAGTGTCCGTGTGTGTCTGGTGTTGGTGTCCTGTGAGTGTGTGTGTGGGAGGGGCATTAATATTGTGACTGATCTGAGGCTGCATTAAAGGAAAATGCAGACTGTGTTCTGAGGGGAGTCGGAGTGTGGGGAGTGTCCAAGATGTGTGATTGGAGGTGTGTATTTGAGAAATTGTGGTGTGTGAGTTAGAGAGGAGAGAGAGGCGAGAGACTGTAGGAGAGAGAGAGGAGAGAGAGAGAGAGAGAGAGAGAGAGAGAGAGCGAGAAGAGAGAGAAAAAANAAGAGAGAGAGAAGAGAGAGATAGAGAGAAGAGGAACTCAGTGTTGGGCCAATTTTAAACGAATTTAGAAGAACAACAATGATAATCATCTGGAAACTTAGAAGTGGGGTGTATGCTATGGTGCGTGTGTGGGTGTGTAATATTGTGTGTTGTGTGTTGTGGTTGTGTGTGTGGTTGTTGTGTGTGGGGTTTGTAAATGTTGCCCTTGTGTGCGCGTGCTTGGGTGTTGCGCCGCCCTTTGTGATGGTGAGTGTTGTGTGGGCGTGTTGGTGTTGTGTGTGTGTGTCTGTGTCTTTTTTTGTGTGTCTATCGGCAGGATGGTGATAACTGTTTTAATGTGTGCCCATCTGAGATCTGCTGCTGAAAAGCCTCACTCACAAACCAACAAACAAACAACCACCATCTCCCAATAAAATAAATAAATTAAATAAATTAAAACTCTCTGTCTTCAATTTTTCATAGCCGCTCCCAAATTTTGCCGTTCACTACACATCCCCACGGAGATGTCAAGAAAACAAAAACAACACCCCCACACACACACACACACCACACCCCACACACAACACACAACACACACCCCACACACACACACAGTAGGTATGTCGCCAAGAAAACGGACAACCACCTGTCATAGTAAAGTGCCCACCAACACACACCACATCCACTAGTATCTGAATAAAAGAAAAGAATAATAACTCAAAAATCAAATAAAGCTTCTCCCTGTCTTCATATTTTTATATTTGCAGTCTGACAAAGGCCTTCCACTTTCCTTTCCACATTTCCCATTTCCATGGAGGGACTTTTTCCGGCCCCCATATTACCAAAAATGGCGGCCACTTACTCCGTCTTCATAATCGCCATGACGATGGGTCCACCCCCCTCACCGGGCGTGGCCCTTGAAATTGAAAAACTGTTTGGGCCCACTGGCCCCCCCAACACCCAAAAACACACACCCCCAACATTAACCCCCAACATTGGTTTGGCGCCCCCAAAAAAACACACGCCACACGCCCCCAAACCAGCACTCCCACCCCACATGCCCATGCCCGCCCACACAACACAACCCAAACCACGCCAAAAAGCCACGCACGCGCTCAACCCCAAAAAGGGCACCGGGCACGCGCGGTCCCCCCGTCCCCCACTCACCCGCCGTCCAAAACACACAACACATCACACAAAACCCCAAAACACACACACACACACAACACATTGCACCGCACCCCCAAACACACACACAACACACCACACCCACCAACCCCACACCACACATAAACTAAAAAACACAAAAAACACACACACACACGCCCAACGCACAAAAACACACACCCCCACAATTGCCATTGCAGGAGCCACTGTCATCAAATTTATCATCCTACTTATTCAGGTTCCCCAAACTAACCCCACACAAAACACACACCACACACACACACACACACACCCACAACACAGCACCCCCACACACCCCACCACACACACCACACAAAACCACCAACCACACAAACAAACACACAAAACACACCCCCACCACACACACCCCACACCGAAAAACAAACACCATACGCCCACCCAATTTTCCCCCCATGGCCGTGCAGGAAAAAACATAACAACAAAATACCCCCACACCTACAACGAAAAGCACATAAAAGCGAAAACTTTCCCCCTCAAACACCGCCAAACGGCCAACCCCCCGCCCACAGAAAGCCAAACACTCCTCACCCCCGGCCCACACACACCAAACACACACACACACACACACACACACAACACCCCCACACACCACACACACACAGGTCACCCCCCAAACACAAACAAAAAAAATACAAACACCCCACACTCCACGCACCCCCTGCATTGGCCCCCCTCACCACACACCACAACACACACACACACACACACAAAACCCATACACAACCCCACACACCCAACAACCAAAAACCCACTCAACCACACACTTTTCCCAACCACCACACGCCTCCACACGCACACCAGTCCTGCGTTCCAGGAAAAAACATACAAAACAAATACCCACACCACCAACAGAAAAGCACATACAAAGCGAAAACTCCCTCACACACACACCCCACGCCCCCACGCACACCGCACCCACGCCAACACGCCCACACCCCACACACCCACACACATCACACACACACCCCCAAAACAACCACAGGTGCACACACACACACAAATACAAAAACACACACCACGCAAACCGCACGCATGCACCCCGCACGCACACACCACACACACACACCCACACAAAACACAACACAACACACACAAAACACACCGACACACCCAACACACACACACACACACACCCCCAAAAAACAAACCCACCTCCCCACCCCACTCTATGCTCAAGTTAAAAATCGCACCTTCTTCTCAATGACGGGTCTGTCACCATTACAAATGGAGGACCCTCTGCACATCTACCCCCAGTTAGGTTGGCCCAGACACAGCACTCCTCGCTCTATCCCCACGCTTCTCTCTCTCCTCCCCCATCTCCCCCTTTCCCCCCTTTCTCTCTCCTCTCTCTTTCTTCTCACTCTCCAACCCCCCCTCTCCCTCGCTCCCCCCCCCCTCTCTCTCCTCTTTTCCAACGCCTCCCTCTTTCCTCACTCTCTCCACCCCCCCCTCTTCCTCTTCGCCCCTCTCTCTCTCTCTCTCTCCCAACTCCCCCTCGATTCCCCCCTCTCTCTCCATCACATCCTGCTCTCCTCGCCACGCTTTTTCCTCTCTCCTTCTCCCTCTCTCTCTCTCTCACCTCTCTCGCTCTCACTCTCCCCTCTCTCTCGAGGGCTCTCGGGGGGGTGGGGGTCCTCGTCTCCCCTCGGTGTGTCTCCCCCTTCTCTCTCCTCCTCATCCCTCTCCATTTTCTCTTCCTCTTCTCACTCTCTCACAACCCACTCTCCTCTCCTCTCATTCACTGTCTTGCTCATCTCGTCTTCTCCTTCCCTCTCTGTGCCTCCCTCTCCCGCTCTCCCTCCTCGATCTCGTCTTCACCTCTCGGCCGTCTCGCTCTCCGTCTCTCTCTCTCTCTCTCGGTCCTCTCTCGTCCCTCTCCAGGCCGTCTCCCTCTCTCCCCATCATCCTCATTCTCTATCGTCCTCCTCTCTCTCCCTCTCTCTCTCTCATCTCTCTCCTCTCTCTCTTCGCCCCTTCTCTCTCCTCCTCTCCCTCTCTCTCTCTCTCTCCTCCCTCTCCCTCTCGCTCTCCCTCTCTCACAACCCACCCATCGCCCCAACCCCCCATCTCTGTTCTTTTCCCTCTCCTCCTCCTCTCATCTTCCTCTCTCCATCCCTCTGCGTTACACTCTCCCTCCCTCCCTCTCCACTCCTTTCTCCGTCTCTCCCCCTCAACCAATCCTCTCTCCTTCTCATCTCCTCCTCTCTCCGTCACTCTACTCCCTCTCTCTCCCCTCCCCTCTCCGTCCCCACTCTCTAAACCCTCCTCTCTCCTCCTCTCCTCGCCCTCCCTTCCCTCCCCTCTCACCCTCCTCCCTTCTCTCTCCTCCTCCTTCCCTCCTCTACTCCCTCTCTCTCCCCCCTCCATCCTCCTTTTCCTCTCAAACCCCCCTCTCTCTTTCCTCCTCTCTTCCCTCTCCCTTCTCCTCCTCTTCCTCTCTCTCCTCCCCTCTCGCTCCGTCCCTCGCCAATTCCCCCCTTCTCTCGGGGGCGCCACTCTCCTCTCTCCTCGATCACCACATCTCCTTAGAACCCCCCTCTTCATACAACCCCCACAATCCCCTCACTCCCCTCTCCGTCTGCTCTCTCCTCGGGGGGGGAACAGACCACAACCTCTCCCTCCCCACATCCGCCCTCCCTCTCTCCCCCTCCCCACTCTCACTCTCCCCTCCCATTTCCCCCTCTCCTCCGCCTCCCCCCTCTCTCATCTCTCTCTAACCCGTCCCGCCTCCCTTCCTCTTCCTCTCGACCTCCGCCACCCCCCTCTTCCCTCTCTCTCGCTCTCTCCCCCTCCCTCACCCCGCCTCCCATTCCCTCCATCTCTCTCTCCTCTCCGCCTCTCTCCTCTTCCGCCTACGCCTTCTCCCCTCTCTCCTCGCCCTCCTCCCTCCCCCTCTCCCCACCTCGCTCCCTCTAGCAAAATCTCTCCCCCCCGGTTCTGGTCCTCCTCTCCTCTACCCCCCCTCCTCTCCCTTCTCAGGCGGTCCCCCTCTAAACCTCCTCCTCTCCCCCCGCTCCATCACCTCCTCTCCCCCTCCAGCCCCCTCTCTCTCCCTTTTGCTCTCTCCCTCTCCCCCCCTTTTCCGCTCTCCCCCTCCGCCCTTCTCCATTATCCTCCCTTCTCTCTCCCTCCCCCTTTCCCCTCGTCCCTCTCCTTTCTCTATCCTCTCTCCCTCGCCTCTCCCTCACTCTCCTCCCTCCTCTCTCCTCTCTCACTCTCTCCTCTCCCCTCCCCCTCAACTCTCTTCTCTCTCTCCTCTCTCCACATCACTCCCCTCCTCCTCCCTCCTTTCTTCACTCTCCTCCCCTCCCTCTCTCTCTCTCTCCGATCCCTCTTTTTTTTCCCCCATTCTACTTTTGTGTTTTTTTCATTGCCAGAGAAACCCCCAATGGAGCCCCCTATTAATAACAAGCATTGGTGATTGCCTAATTTTCTGTAAGTAATGTGAGATTCTCTGACAGAATTGAGGGGTGGCCAATACCTTTTTGGCCAGCCCACTGTTAATACACCCTTTCAGACGTTGAAACCCACTTGTCACCTTGGTGAGTGCGCTCCCACCACCCCCCCATATTAAACCCAGGGGTTCAGATTTGCTGTTACCCCCACTTTGCCGTTTATTTCAAGGCAGAGAACCTGACGAAGGCAACAGCACGAAACCCCCGTTTGTCCGACCCCACTTCTGCTGCTATGTAAATACCCAAAAAAAAACCCCCGGAAAAAGAACCCCCCCCCGCCCTCCCCCCCCCCTTTTTCCTTTCCCCCCCCCTTTCCCCTTTCCCCCCTCGCGTCTCCCCCCCCTTTCCTTTTGTTTCATTTCCAATACCAAAAATTTCCCATCAATGATTTTCCATTTTAATTTTTCCCCCTTTCCCACCTTTAAAACCTCCCTGCTCCCTTCCCGGTCTCCATTTCTCCCCCCTTTCTTTCAACCTTACCCCTTGGTTTCCCCCTTATCGAAATTCCGGGCCCAAACCCCCATTTTTAAGCCCCTTAACTAATTCTTCCAATTTTTCTTAATTTTCTCTCCCCTCCTTTCTTCCCCAATTTTAAAACCCTTCCCAAAATTTTTTGTTGCCTTTTTAACCCAAAAATTTTTTTTCTCCTTTGGCTCCAACTATATTTTTCCCCCCCCCCCCCATTTTTCCCCCTTTCACATTTTTTCACCCCAAGGTTTCCCCCTGAGCCCCTTTTTTTTTTCTTTTTTTTGTTTTTTTTTTTTATTGCCAGCAAAACAAAGTGGGGTTTAAAAAATGTTACAAAAATTTTTTAAAAAAATGATTTTTGGCGAATTTAAGGGGGGTTTTTTTAATTGTTTTAACCCCCAATGGTTTAACCTTGCACCCCCCTTGTCCCTTTCCTTGTGAGGGGGGTTCCCCCCAAATGGGGTCGGTGTGTTTTGGGTTTTGTTGGGTTTGGTGGGGGGGTGTTGTTTTTTGTTGCTTGTTTTTGGGGCCCCCCGGGGTTTTTTTTTTTGTTGTGTTTTTTTGTGTTTTTGTTTTTGGTTGGTTTTTTGGTGGTTTTTGGGGATTTAGTGTTGGAGGGGGTTCAGTTTTAAGCCTCTCCCTTTTCTCCTCCCTCTCCTTGTTTTGGTTTGGTGGTTGGTTGTGGTTTTTGGGGTTTTGGGGTGGTTTTGTTTTTTTGGTGGGTTTTAAAAATAAAAAAGAAGAAAAGAAGAACCCGAGCGCGATCCACTTTTTCACCTTCCAAAATTATCAAGGCACTACCTCGTCGTCATTTTCATAAATTTGTTCATTTCCGATACCACTTTGCTCATGATGATTGGTGGATTGCCATAGCTCTGATTAGTGCCAGCGGCGGGGAGTTTTAAGTGTTGGCATGGTTGAGCCACCTTATAATACCTCCAAATGTCATCCCGACCCTGCCCGTCGTTCCCATATAGCTTTCTGGTCAACCTTACGGCTGAGTAAACTGGTATCAGAAATGCGCTCCATGAAACTCCATTTTGGAAGCTGGAAATATTCGTTCAATTTTGGCTGTATTCTCTCGCGTCAGATCTATCACACAATATTATAACCCTGAACAGACATATTATGTTGACAATAATATAAGCTCCAGAGGATAGATTATCTTCTCAATATTATAAGCTCGAACAGATATATTTGGTCTATGTTTTCTGTTCACAATATTTCACAAGGTGCTCCTGAGCCTTTGCTTTTCTATTTATTTGAAATTGTTTGCGATGTGAAGGGTGTTGTCTGAGCAATTACACTAGTGGTGATTTGGTTTTATGTGCCCCTTACAATAATGAAAGAAATGATTTCTTGGTCGATGAAGGGTTATAATTATTGTTAATCTGAAGTAGGTCCACCATAGCAACCCTCTTATGGCCTTTACAGTTGTGAGAGTGTTTTGCAAGGAGTGTGGTGGGAGGCTTGTGGTGTGGTGGTGTGTGTGTGTGAGTGTGTGTGTGTGTTGTATGTGTGTGTGTGTTGTATGTGTGTGTGTGTGTGTGTGGTGTTACGTGTGTTTGTGTTGGTTTGTGTTGTGTGGTTGTGGGGTGTTTGTGTGTGTGTGTGTGTGTGTGTGTGTGTGTGTGTTTGTGGTTGTTTTAGTGTGTGTGTGTGTGTTGGTACATCGTGTGGCGTGGTTTTGGTTTGGTGTGGATTAATGACGACTAGTGTGGAGGCTGGTCAGTTTTGTAGTCTCTCTGTCCTCTCTGCCTGCTGCTCTTCTCATATAGTATCTCTCTCTCTTGTGTGTGTGTGTTGTGTGTGTGTGGTGTGTGTGTGTGTGTGTGTGGATGTGCTGTGTCTTCTGGCATGTGTGCATGTGTGTATGTTGTTGTGTGTGAGTGTGTGTGTGTGTGTGTTGTGTGTGTGTGGTGTGTGTACGTGGTGTGGTCTGTGTCTGTGTAGTGGGGCTGTGTTGGTGTTGTTGTGTGTGTGTGTGGTGGTGTGATGGTGTGTGTGTGGTGTGTTGTTGTGCTCATATGTGTATGTGTGTGTGTGTGTGTGTGTGGTGTGGTGTCCTCTGTGTGTGTGTGTGTGTGTGTGTGTGTGTGTGTGTGTGTGTGTGAGATATGACAGCAGGTCTGTGTGGGCTCTAGAGTGCTGTACTGCTGTCGGAAGAC
>NW_026946272.1:0-16728 GCF_034702125.1 Engraulis encrasicolus | reverse complement strand
GTTTCTGAAAGAGGATGTGTTTTTTTTAACAACATATAAAAAAATTGGGATGGTGTTTTGCCTCATTCTTTTTATAACTGACTTCAAAATCTCAATTGGCTACAATTACTTGAAGCTATGAGGACCATGTCACCAACCGACTTGTCGCAACTTTCAAATCCATGGCTCTGATGTCACCTTAATAGTGAAAACAAGATGGCTACCCTGTGAATGACAAAGCAAATTCTAGGGAAACCATAACACTTGTAAATGAATTGATTGATGCCACACAGCAATAATAGCACATTGCACATGTGATGCTTTGATAGGCATTAATTATTTTAATTGTAAAATCATAATAATCATCATCATTTTACTAGTAGTAGTAGTAGTAGTAGTGGTAGTAGTAGTAGTGGTAGCGGTAGCGGTAGTAGTAGTCTTGGAATAAAGTGATGAAATAGGAGAGGATTAAAGAATTGTAGCACTCTTGTTTGCAACAAGGACTCCCATCCTAACTAGTCTTTCAATCAGCACCTGTAACTTTATATTTGCTATGAAGCTTGTGTCTTACTCGTTAAGTTATCAGCTGTATTGCAAAATAACTTAATTCATACTGGCTAGAGATTCCCTCAGACTATTTTGACAGCATGGTCCTGGAGTTTTAGTCAGAAGAGTTCGCTTGCATGCAGTATTCAAAATCAGGTGAATATTGAAGGCACAGAAGTTCATATTCGCTCCAGACAACCATGTGGTTTTTGTCACATTGTTGCAATCTAGTTCAGCTGCTTGCATCATTGTAACATTATACCACTGCAATGCTGACAAGTGGATTGCAGGTTAGCAGTAGTGATTACAACAATCATGGTTTGGATACTTGTAGACAATGTTCATTACTTGTTAAGTTCATCATCACATTGATCCAGGTGAGATAATGGAAGCCGAAAGTAACCTTTGCAGCAGGCAAAAGCGTTCAGATATGGTGGTGGATTGGGGGCGGGGCACAGTTCTACAGTCAGGGTACCTCTGTCGTGGTGACTGTTGGCGGGGGTGGGACTGTTTTATGGTCGCATAGGAAAGTAATAGCAAAGTCTGTTCCCATAAGTCCCATCACTCGGCGGCCATCTTGGCTACGCCTCAAACTGACTATTTGAGATTAGTCAGTGATGGGGTATATTAGAATGAATGGGGGAAATAATGTTGTGTGACAGTGGGACAACACAGCGATACACAACTCATATGGTTGGAATCACAATGAAAAACTGGGTTTAATGGCAGTCTTAGAATGACCGAAACATGAAAGTAACGCTTTAAAACAGCGTTTTTCTTTATGCTATTTTTGATCTGCGCATGCGCCACATTCCACGACAACGTTCTGTTTTGCGGCAGGTGGGAGCAAGTTGCGTCAGGGGCTGTTCACTCACGGAACTTGCTACTAGCCACAACTGGCTAACCCTAACCACGGGACAGTGCAAAATGAATGGGTGTCAATGGAGTTTTTTACCATTATAATTTTTGTGATTTTAAATAATTTTTTTGTCCTGAAATATTAATATTAAGTTCGAAGCTAGAAATAATAAGACCCCATTTGAGTAGCGTTTCGATTATTTTGCGCCACTAGATTATTATATACTGGGTCACAAAGCTCAATTTTTATGGGGCCAAACCCATAAACATTAGCACGATGCTAGCGAGTACAGGTTGAAATCTTCTAACCTGCTGTAAAACTACACACCTGAACGATTTGTCAATACAGCCTATTGTTAAACAACAGTCATAGTGCTTACCAGGAATGTTTTGTTGATAATATTTGTGACTGGAAATGGCAGTAGCAATGTATTTAGCATGGGTTCCCCTTTCCATTCCATACATTTTTCCACATGAAGGACTGGCCTACGCTCGTTACTGCAGTATGCATGCAAAGCTAACTGGCTACAATGGGAACCAATGAGACTGAGCCTTCTCCCTGTGTTCTAATTTCTCTGGTTGCGTGGACTTCACCTCTTCCGGCCGGCTGTCAAACGGGCATCCATTCTCCGGTCATCGTACAGAAAAGACACTGGATTTATTTTCTGATAGCCACAGCAGTAAGCACAATGGTCGTCCCTGCTCATCAGTAGCCTAATACAAAAAAAATAGGCTATTGAATAAATTAATGATGTAGGCTAGCCTGCCTCAAAATTGGTGTTTTAAACTGTGATATCATGTTGTTGCCTAAACTGATAATAGCTATGACCAACGGTGAAAAATATAGCCCAAGAAAAATAAGCTAAACTGATCAAAGTTGAATGTCTTGCAGACTTGCTCCCGTTTTGCTTTTTCTTACTTATTTGTTTTCAACCATAAGAAAAACCACAACGGGTGTGCACATGTATGCACACGGCCGGTTTTGTTTCCGTGATTAGGCTATATCTGTCCCTGCATTTTGGATGGGCGCAGAAAGGTGATTAATGGTCGAGTTGCGCTCTCTGCCCAATTCACAATGAAGTTTCCACGGACGGCAAACAAACCACATGGCCGCCAGCAAACAAACCGATTAGGTACGAGCAGTCGTAAAGGTTTACGTTTGCACTTGCGTCGAGGCGTCGAGACGATTGGATAAGTGACAGCGCAGCTCAGCAAGCAATTGGCTCTAGTTACCCGACAGGTGGGAGTGAAGCCGGCAAACGCCATGTTCGCGTAGCCAAATGCTCTCGTTCATTCCTATGGAAGGTTTCATGAGTGTATAAGACCGTCTCTGGTAAAAGTTGATTAGAGATGACACATAGGAGGAGACAGTTTGTAAAGAGGTATCCTGATTGTAGAACTTCCCGCCCCCCATCATCCTCCCCTGACCGAAGTGCCCTGAGCATGGTGGTGGTATCCTTACTGAAATCAATACCTATGTTGTCATTGTCCTTCAAGGTACCAATTTTGTTGTACCTGTACAATGACAATAAAGTTCTAATTAAAGTTTCCAATGACGGATGATTGCACACAACAAAATGAATGCAGATACCTAATGCACCATCAATGACAATGGCAAGCTACCTTATAAAGTCAACTCATAAGATGCAGCTGGTGATTGAAAGTTAAGTGTGTATAAAATCATTTGTCACAGGCCAGAGCATTGAAAGTTCCTGACTTGTTTAATACATTTCATTTTTTTTTTCAAATATTAAATCACCATCAAGGAAGTCAAGGTTGCATCAAGGAAATCATATCAACACCTTGTTTTATTTCCAGAGGTTGTTTTTTTATGACTTCTCTCAAAATGGTACTTCTCTCAACCATCTTGAATTTATTGCTAACGTAGCGCCAGTGAGAATATGTTGCGTAGTCACTTGATCATCTGGCCGATAGTACACTTAAAAAGATGAGGCCAGAATCCCTGAAAAAAATCTGAAATACTGAGCTGAACAAACAGCTTTACCTGGGCCCGGGATAAAGTCGTCTGAAGAGACCCCTTCCCAATACATGCAATGTAATGAGTACCCAATCTTGATTCCCCCATGTCCTTGGCCCAGAACAATTCACCACTTCCGCTTCCCTCTGCACTATTTGATCACAGGCTTATGTCACACCGCAATGCGCTTTACGATCATTAAAAAGAATGAGGCAAAACACCATTCTATATTTTTGCTATGTTGTTAATAAAGATATCCTCTTACAGACACAACAAAAAACAAGTTCACAGCTGGTGTCATACTTTGGAGGTATTGCTCTAAAAAATGGTGGGGTTTTTTTTTCATGACGCCACTTTGGATGGATTTGAGGGATGCATGCCACACTGCATTGAGATTTGAAAAGGCATTATACAAATAAAGGGGCATAACACCATCCCAATTTTAGATATGTTGTTAATAAGAGTATCCTCTTCGAGAAACAACAAACAGCAAGTTCACAACCGCTGTCATATATTGGAAATATTGCTCCAAACAATGGTGTTTTGTTTCCTTCCCTTGATGCTGACTTCCTGGAACTATTTTGGAACTATGCCATTGGCTCCATGAGCCGCCATCTTTGTGTGAAAATGGAACACAAAAATCAAGGGGATTGGCCACCTTCTTAGGATGGAATTGAGGGTTAAGTCAGATATACTGAAATACTGAGCTGAACAAGTATAAAATCACCTATTTGGTATCAGAGATTTTAGGTTTTAGTGTACACTGACTTGGCTATTCATTTTAGGTGTAGTAAACCCATTTTTTTTCCCAAGGTAACAGGGCTCCTAAGGTACACCTGCATGTCACACAGGAATGAGTTTTTAAAATCCATTATAAAAATAATGGGACAAAACACCATCCCAAATTTTAGATATGTTATGAATAATAATATTATATTTCAGAGACACCAAACAGCAAGTTCACAACTGGTGTCATAGATTGGGAATATTGCTCCAAATAATGGTATAAATTAGTTTTTGCCCATTTTTGGACCTCTGCATCTCAACAACCATTGGACCCTTATATCAAATATGATGTGATGTGAAAGTCATGGCACATATCTGACCATGTACCAAGGATGAACCTTGAATGTTGAAATTTGAGGTTTTTATGGACATCTGAAAACCCTTGCCATTTTAATTTCAAAGAAAAGTAGAGGGCCAGTATTAAGGTGTAATTTGACATACAGTGCTGCAAATTTTAATGTATGCTCATCAGGTCTGACTCTTAGCCCTGAAAAAATAATGGACCTACCACAAATAGTTTTGGAGATAATTAAAGCTGGGCTTACACTGTGCGACTTTTGCCCCGATTTTGCCCCGATTTGGCACTCGCACGACTTTTTGAGAGTCGGGCCGATTTCTTGCTCAATCGCAGGTCAATTGTGAGTCTCGCATCGTGCAGTGTACATGGGGTAACGACAAGCGATTTCGCCTCACGATCTTGCAATCGCAGGGTCGCAAGAAAATCTAAACGGTTTGAAATTCTGGTCGTGGCTCGTGCGTAAATCGCACAGTTAAAGCAGTGCTACGACCCGATTTGACACTTCACATGCACAAATTAATAGGGCCGTACGATTCGCTCTTGAGCGCGACCTCATCTCCACCTCAGGTGCGCATGTTCCCTCCCCTGCAGACCGGGGAATCATGCCTGTCGCGTCGTACGGTGGAAGCATTTCGCTCGCATCCGACTGTCGGCTCGTGTAGTGTGAGGATGTGAGTCGTGAGTTGTGAACTTTTAAACAGTGAAATTCCATCGTGCAGTGTGAGCAGAAGCTTAAGACCCACGAGTGAAAATATCGCACAGTGTATGCCCGGCTTAAGTCTGAATATGGTCACTCAGGCAGTGACGCCAAATCAGGGGGAGGGGGTGTCCTTATTTACAGATTTTTTGTGGAAAAAGTATGCACAGCTGAAATCTGCAATGGTGGATATGGATAAGCCATCACATATATTTTTTTCAAGCAAATCCGAGGGGGTCGAGAGAGGACCATTTGCTGATTCCAGCTGGAATGACCCTTAAAAGTTAAGACGCTCCTTGTGCATTAGACCTAACATAGGCTACCACATTCATAAAATTCATAAAAAACTTCATATCTCATGAGCTCAAATTTCATGCTGCGTCTATGTTTCTCCAGAAGCTTAGATCAATGCAGCATATATGCTGCATTCAGCATCAAAGGATTAAAAGTTATTAAAAGTTATTAAAAGCAGTTAAAAAGCTTCTGATAGCTATTTATGACATCAACGATGATATCTCATGAAAAATTAAAGAAACTTAATGCTTAATTAACTGAATTAATAATTTTTATATCAGTTACATGTTACTAATTATAGTAGGCCTACAGAATACTAGGTACTAGGTAATCTGAACATGGGCAGCATGCACATTGAGAGCAATATGTTTTCTATGCGTTTCTTCCGCTGCCATCTGCTGGTCAAAAAAAGTAACAACATGACTCTTTGTGCCTGACCTACTGTCTCTTTTGGTGTGCGAACCTGCTCCCACATTGAACGCTCCTGAAATCATTGAAATTGAAAGGGATACCTGCACCCCTGCACAGGGACTCTCGGGTGATCATGTCTGGGCAAAATTTGCATTTGATTATTTAGTCTTAACATTAAATGTTATCGAAATCATGTTGCTCTCTTTTTCCATTTTGCCCATGTTCAGGGTGGAAATTAAAAAAGAAAACATCACATAAGACAAGTCTCATTGGCATTTTTAAAAAGAAGAATTCATGGAGAATGAAGAAAAAAATAAAATAAAAATATGTGGACAATCCCACAAGGGGTTCTGGAGCTCTGAAAATGACACCCAAAATGATTTGTCAGAATTGTGAGGTCTTCTGGTGAAACACTGATGGGGTTTCCTTTCTATTCATAGCTTTTTATGAGAGTGTTCCTACTTGTCTCTACAAGGGGAAAAAATCAAGAGGCTATGTTGGGCACAAATATGTCTTCTGAAGGCCTAAACAGAGCACAGCCAAAAACTCCAGTACAATTTGTATCATCTTTGAGGGAATGCTATGACGATGCAGGATCATACAGACCGAAACTGACAGTTTAGCAACAAACTATTCGTATCTATGTGTAGTAAGGTGGACCGAATTATGATAATTAACCCAGAAATTAATTACTATTATATTTGCATGGAATTGCACGACTACGCCACTGGGGGAATTTCGCCACCCAGAGTAAACCTTGACTCCAATGATAGCGAGGCAAACACAGGTTCGGATAGACATAGACAGAGACGTATATTTCCAGTTCCAAAAATAAAATATTTCTTTATTAATACATATTTAAAATAAGAAAATAAACATACATTAAAAACTCCTGCACCGCATAAAGTAAGAGGGGACAAGTTGAGCAGAATAGGGAGTTCGGATCCGAGATGGCTGTACATGAAATTAACTTGGCACACCACCAAACTATCAGGGCAGGTAAACCGTGTCTGAATTAAAGATGCCTATGTTTACACGCACATGCGCATAGGCATACCACGCCAAGCAAGTGATCCAATCAATAAGTCTTTGCACTGCAAGCAAGTGATTCAATCGGTAAGACTTAACACGTCAAGCAAGTGATTCAAACAGTGGGTGCACCTCACCACTAATACTAATGCATACTGGACACGGGAACCTGCCCGGAAGAAAGGTTATACTAACAGATCAGATCAACTGTAGTTGACAAACAACAGTGATAGGCCTATCAAATAGCCAAGCCCGGAGTAGAGAGAGAGAGAGTGGGGGGGGGGGGGGGGGGGGGGGGGGGGGGGGGGGGGGGGGGGGGGGGGGGGGGGGGGGGGGGGGGGGGGGGGGGGGGGGGGGGGGGGGGGGGGGGGGGGGGGGGGGGGGGGACGGTCCGCGAGCGAAATCAAAGAAAACAAATAACAGAGGTAACACTTAAAATCTAAGGGCAAAACAGCAGTGAACAGTTACCACCGACCCTCGATAGCACATCTGAGGAGTCAGATAAACATTGGTGAGTGACAGGTCTAGTCCATCATTAAATACACAATCATAATACAATACATCGGTATACATCATTGGTATGCACGTACCTCAAACAGGTGGACAGAATGCTACAAGTTGGGGTAGCGACAACCCGAGCACCTGGGGAGGATCCCTGGCTCACCTATTTAACAGAGCCTAGTGAATACATCATCCGGTAGATTTGGAAACACAAACACACATGACTATTTACAATCAAGCACACATACCTCCACACTGACATGGATACGGTAAGCTGGGCATCACCGGATCTGAGCACTGCATAGGCCTACAGCAACACCAAAACCAACACCGGGAGAGCTCCAGCGGCCCTACCGCTTTCGGCTCTTTTTATAAAAATTGACCCATCGCCACTTGCTGCGAAGCCACTCAGCAGCTAGCTGAATCTGTGACGTCATAACAATACGGGAGCTGGCAAGGGACAACGCTCACCTTGCTTGACAGCTGAACCCGTTACATTTTCTCCCAGCTTTTTGTATCGTCGCCCCGACGATGAGCTACATTTCCACTACCAGGGCTCGGGTCGCAGTATCACAGGCAAGCAGGCACACCCGCACATGCATCAGACAGTCACACCTATGCACTGTCACTCTCAGTCAGGCAGGTATGCTCTTCCAGGTGCGCACGGGCAGTCGCGCACCTACAGGTAGACAGGCATACGGTCACAAGCGCACACACACACACACGCACGCACGTGTGTGCGCGCACTACCATCCAACAAGCAAATTGAACAACATCATCATACAGACACACATGCATACACACACACAGTGCAAGAGGGCGGAAGTTGGAGGTTGGGGAGGCATGGACATGTCCCTTGGGCCCGGCAGCGCTCCGCTGGCACGGCCACTACTCAGTCCAGGGGACGGCGGACCTCCTGTTGGCCGACGAGGGGAGGGCCTCCCATTACGCCCCGATTGGGCTGCCGGCGAGGGCTGCGGTGGAGCAGGGACCCGCTGCCCGTCACAGTTCCGGGCCAGGTGGCCGGGCTGTCGGCACCGCCAACACAGCCTGGGGCTCCCAGGCGACCCTGCTTGCGGCTGCTGCAGCAGCTCCACCCATTGAGACAGGAGACGGATCTGTTCCCCCTGCCGCCTTGCCATGTCCTTAAGCTCCAACAGTCCCTCACGTTCTTCCTCCATCTTGGACGGGGACAGGCCGCAATTCGCCCACTCACGGCAACCCAAGACTCAACGGGGTCGTGGTGGAGATTCGAGTCCCCCGCCGCGTGCCCACTGCTGTTTTGCCCTTCTATACCCTTCAATCAACTGAACCAATGAAAAAAAACAAAAGCCTAACCCAAACAAGAAAAACACGTCTCTGTACGCTATCTCTGCCGACTATAGGCCAAAATGTAGTAAGGTGGACCGAATTATGATAATTAACCCAGAAATTAATTACTATTATATTTGCATGGAATTGCACGACTACGCCACTGGGGGAATTTCGCCACCCAGAGTAAACCTTGACTCCAATGATAGCAAGGCAAACACAGGTTCGGATAGACATAGACAGAGACGTGTATTTCCAGTTCCAAAAATAAAATATTTCTTTATTAATACATATTTAAAATAAGAAAATAAACATACATTAAAAACTCCTGCACCGCATAAAGTAAAAGGGGACAAGTTGAGCAGAATAGGGAGTTCGGATCCGAGATGGCTGTACATGAAATTAACTTGGCACACCACCAAACTATCAGGGCAGGTAAACCGTGTCTGAATTAAAGATGCCTATGTTTACACGCACATGCGCATAGGCATACCACGCCAAGCAAGTGATCCAATCAATAAGTCTTTGCACTGCAAGCAAGTGATTCAATCGGTAAGACTTAACACGTCAAGCAAGTGATTCAAACAGTGGGTGCACCTCACCACTAATACTAATGCATACTGGACACGGGAACCTGCCCTGAAGAAAGGTTATACTAACAGATCAGATCAACTGTAGTTGACAAACAACAGTGATATTAAATAGCCAAGCCCGGAGTAGAGAGAGAGAGGGGGGGGGGGGTCGGGGGGGTGGAGGGGGGGGTGTGGGGGTTAGGGGGGGGGGGGGGGGGGGGGGGGGGGGGGGGGGGGGGGGGGGGGGGGGGGGGGGGGGGAGCGGTCGGAGCGAAATCAAACAAAACAAATAACAGAGGTAACACTTAAAATCTAAGGGCAAAACAGCAGTGAACAGTTACCACCGACCCTCGATAGCACATCTGAGGAGTCAGATAAACATTGGTGAGTGACAGGTCTAGTCCATCATTAAATACACAATCATAATACAATACATCGGTATACATCATTGGTATGCACGTACCTCAAACAGGTGGACAGAATGCTACAAGTTGGGGTAGCGACAACCCGAGCACCTGGGGAGGATCCCTGGCTCACCTATTTAACAGAGCCTAGTGAATACATCATCCGGTAGATTTGGAAACAAACACACATGACTATTTACAATCAAGCACACATACCTCCACACTGACATGGATACGGTAAGCTGGGCATCACCGGATCTGAGCACTGCATAGGCCTACAGCAACACCAAAACCAACACCGGGAGAGCTCCAGCGGCCCTACCGCTTTCGGCTCTTTTTATAAAAATTGACCTAGACGCCACTTGCTGCGAAGCCACTCAGTAGCTAGCTGAATCTGTGACGTCATATCAATACGGGAGCTGGCAAGGGACAACGCTCACCTTGCTTGACAGCTGCACCCGTTACATATGTACCAGCATGCCAAATTTGAGCTTCCTACATGGTTTAGTTATTGAGCTACGGGCTTGTGAACTTTGACAAAAAAAAGAGTGTGAACAAAATGGGCACCCCCCTCCCCCAGTAAAATTGGCTGTAACACGGAGAGTATACATCTTACATTCAAATAAATTTACAGTGTTTCTATTAAGTACCATAGGTACACTAGGTAATATTTTCAGAATTTTTTGAGACCTAAGTGCGCGGGCTCTTGTTGATTTGGCGTGGAATGACCCTATAGCCATACTTTCTAGCACAAAATAGTTCATCATTACAAGTGATTTGCAAAAGTAGTGAGTAGGCTTACTTCACATGTTTTTCAATTTGAAATACCAAAGGTATTCCTTTTAATTTCTAATAACCATGCAAAAATGGCAAGGAAAGGATAGAAAAAATATGGTGATTGACAGTTAATGAGTGATACAATAGAAATGGTAGGCTTGTTTATATTACAGTGAGATGAGAAACTATCAAGACAAGAAACTTCTTGTGATTCACAATAGGTTAGTGAAAATTAAACTGTAGGAAGGCCTGTTGATAAACAAAATAAATTATTAAAAATATATATTTCATCATTATTCTTTCCTGTGAGGATTGCTTCTTTGGGCCAGTTCAAATGGTGAGGTGCAGAGAGGTGGAGGGCCGGTCAAAGGGGCATGGCGGGCCGCATCCGGCCCCTGGGCCTTAGTTTGGGGACCCCTGTTCTGGACAAAGAAGGAGAGGAATGGTCACACTGGTGGTCTGGTTGGCTCTGCTCATCCACCAGTGGTGTAGTCTACGTAGAACGCGGGTATACGGAGTATACCTACTTCTAAATTTCAGGGATTACAGTATACCCACTTAAAATTGATTGATTCCATTGTTTTGCATTGCACAAATACAGTTTACCCACTTCAAAAAATGCTCAAATATACAGTATACCCACCATAAAAAGTAGACTACACCACTGTCATCCACCACAAGAAAACGAGGTCAGCAGACTAGCAGACACACAGAGCCTATACCAAAAGTCTTGTTTGCACCATAACTGATGCCTTCAGAAACGCTTTAGCTGGGAGAGGAGATCAGAGCCATTTGATTTAATTATCTTCATACCACTAAAGATTACTTTTTTGTTTTTCCATCTAAAAGGAGTAAGCATGTTTTCTTTCCCTGCTTGTTGTGTAATGCTTCAGACATCATCGACGTGCCATGAATGTTGCATGGAGCTCCTGGTACCTTCGTCTCACTTCATTATTAACAAGTGGCATTTATGAGAAAGACACGCTACAGTAATATGCTAATGCAAGACTTACCATGCAATTGAATTCCAAATTACCTTCTGTTGATTAATGAATGAGGTGGGGACTTCGCAGCGCTATGATTACTCTGTTTACAGATTCAAAGCCCGACTCTGGTCTCAAAAAAGGTATGTTTCAAGCTCAATGTGACTGTTTGAATATGGTGTTGCCAAAATCACACAAAGAAATGTAGAACAGTCCAATTCATTTGTAATGTTGTAATGATGAGTTGGAAGGTGGCAGAGCATGCAGTGTTTACACTGCCTATTCTACTACTCTACTACACTGCCTATTCTACTACTCTACTACACTGCCTATTCTACTACTCTACTACACTGCCTATTCTACTACTCTACTACACTGCCTATTCTACTACTCTACTACACTGCCTATTCTACTACTCTACTACACTGCCTATTCTACTACTCTACTACACTGCCTATTCTACTACTCTACTACACTGCCTATTCTACTACTCTACTACACTGCCTATTCTACTACTCTTACACTAAGAGAGCATGCAGTGTTTACACTGCCTATTCTACTACTCTTACGCTAGGGACACGTAGCACACCATCTCAACCGCCATCAGGCCGTCGCAGCGAATCAAATGGAATGGAACAGTTGTGTTCTTGATTTGATTGGCCGCCACTGGCAAAATTCTCTCCTCATTTGCATAATATTAAACTTGGTTAAATAATTTTGCTTTTGCTTCGCTCTTGTTCACCGACTTCCGCCTCCCTCATAGGAACGAATGGCGAAGCTTGCTTCGCTTGGCCAAATTTGCGTCTATGTGTCCCTGCCGTTACTCTAAGACATCAGGGCCGGGGCGGCGTAGAGACAGTGCTGCTGTTTCAGCATCATTAGTATTACTGTCAGGGGTAACTGAACACACTCGCAATAGACAGAGAGGGAGTGTGTTACATGCACTGAGTGCATTGTGTGTGTGTGTGTGTGTGTGTGTGAATGTGTGAGTGTGTGTGTGTGTGTGTGTGTGTGTGTGTGTGTGTGTGTGTGTGTGTGTGTGTGTGTGTGTGTGTGTGTGTGTGTGTGTGTGTGTGTGTGTGTGTGTGTGTGTGTGTGTGTGTGTGTATGTGTGTGTGTGTGTGTGTATGTGTGTGGGGGAGGGGGGTTGTGTGTGATTGTGTGTGTGTGTGTGTGTGTGTGTGTGTGTGTGTGTGCGTGCGTGCGTGCGTGTGTGCGTGTCTGTGTGATACAGAAAGAGAGAGACACAGAGAGACAGAGAGGGAGAGAGAGAGAGAGAGAGAGAGAGAGAGAGAGAGAGAGCCAGACAGACAGGTTGTGCGTGTGTGTTCTGTGTGTGGACTTGTTTATATGTGCATAATGCTGTTATTCATCATGACAGGGGATGGTGATCTGATGCTAAAGAATACTCCTCCTCCTCCTCCTATTTCTCCTCTTCCTCCTCCTCCTCCTTCTCCTCCTCCTCCTATTTCTCCTCTTCCTCCTCCTCCTCCTTCTCCTCCTCCTCCTATTTCTCCTCTTCCTCCTCCTCCTCCTATTTCTCCTCTTCCTCCTCTTCTTCATCCTCCTCCTCCTCCTCCTATTTCTCCTCCTCTTCTATTTCTCCTCCTCCTCCCCCTCCTCCTATTTCTCTTCCTCCTCCTATTTCTTCTTCTCCTCCTCCTCCTCCTCCTCCTCTTCCTCCTATTTCTCCTCCTCCTCCTCCTATTTCTCCTCTTCATCCTCGTACTTACTCCTCCTCCTCCTCCTCCTATTTCTCCTCCTCCTCTTCCTCCTATTTCTCCTCTTCATCCTCGTACTTACTCCTCTTCTTCATCTTCGTCTTCCTCCTCCTACTTCTCCTCTTCATCCTCCTCCTCCTCCTATTTGTCCTCTTCATCCTCCTCTTCGTCTTCCTCCTCCTCCTCCTCCTATTGCTCCTCTTATTTCTCCTCTTCATCCTTGTACTTACTCCTCCTCCTCCTAATGTCGCCTCATCGTACTCCTCCTAACGTTGCCTCATTGTACTCCTCCTAATGTCGCCTCTTCGTCCTCCTTCTAATGTCGCCTCTTCGTCCTCCTCATGTCGCCTCTTCGTCCTCCTTCTAATGTCGCCTCTTCGTCCTCCTCATGTCGCCTCTTCGTCCTCCTCCTAATGTCGCCTCTTCGTCCTCCTTCTAATGTCGCCTCTTCGTCCTCCTCATGTCGCCTCTTCGTCCTCCTACTTCCTTGTCCTCTTCCTCTCGATCTTCTTCTTCCTCTTCCTCCTCATTGACTCTGATTCTCCACTCATCCCAAGCATACCCATCTGGCATTCAAGATTTATAACAGTACCCCCCTCCCAACACATACACACACACACACACACACACACACGCGCACACACACACACACACACACACACACACACACACACACACACACACACACACACACACACACACACACACACACACACACACACACACACACACACACACACACACACACACACACAGCCTGGCCCACCATGTGTGTGTGTGGGTTTGTGGGGATTTGGCTTTGGGCAAAAAAAAGGAAGTTCCCTGCTCATCACATCTCCAGCATGGCATGGAGACAGAAAGGGGCGTGTCTCACATTAGCTCATGACTAATTCAAGATGGCAGCCGGGGCAAAGAGTCTACAGTGGCACACTGGGAAGATGTGGGAGGGCGACAACAGCGGAGGGGGACAAGAGCCTCTCTCTCTCTCTCTCTCTCTCTCTCTCTCTCTCTCTCTCTCTCTCTCTCTTTCTCTCTCTTTCTCATTCTCTCTCTCTCTTTCTCTCTCTCTCTCTCGCTTTCTCTCTCTCTTTCTTTCTCTCTCCCTCTCTCTATCTCTCTCTCTCTTTTTATTATTTTCTTTCTCTGTGCAAGCATGCCTGTTTGTACAAACATGTGCATATTTGTGAGTTACTGTGTGTGTGTGTGTGCGCGTGCGCACGTGTGTGTGTGTGTGTGTGTATGTGCGTGCGCGCGCCTGCGTGCGTGTGTGTGTGCGTGCGTGCGTGTGCGTGTGCGTGTGTGTGTGTGTGATTATGTTTCAGTCATCCTCATCAGATCCACTCTGGCTCTCATTACATCCCTGGCCTGTGTAGCGCCTTCCCACCATTCCATCTGTGGACCTCCCAGCCCAGCCCAGCCCACTCCATTTGCTGTGTTGTGTGAGAGACACAGCACACACACACACACACGCACGCATGCGTGCACACACACACACACACACACACACACACACACACACACACACACACACACACACACACACACACACACACACACAGGTGCGCGCGCACACACACACACTCCATCTGTGGACCTTCCTGCCCAGCCCACTCCATTTGTTGTGTTGCGTGAGAGTACACACACACACGTGCACGCACGCACCCACACACACGCACGCACCCACGCATGCGTGCACACACACAAACACACACGCACACACATGCACACACACACACACACACAAATACACTCAAACACTCTCTCTCTCTCTCTCTCCATCTCTCTCTCTCTATCTCTCTCTCTCACAGACACACACACACACACACATGCATGCACATACAAAGTGACAGCTACTGTCCCCGTCTCTCATGGGATTAGCATTTGTTTGCAGTAGAGGATTCATCATTATGGCTTCATGAAGACAGTCTAGTCTTTCCAGCTGCTGCTGCTAGAAGAAATGACTCAGCATCCACGCCATTGAACTGCTATTGTTTATTTTATCTATTTACATCTGTTGGGCAAATATCAGTTAATGAAGTGTCAGTCTGACACACACCATACCTGAACATACAGTGTCTGCCAGACCAACGCAGTCAATAAAGTTAGTCATCATAGCAGGCAGGCAGCAGATATATTATAAGCTAAAGAGACAAAGTAGGCTATACAATTTGAATAAAAAAAGAAGACAACTAAAAGCCAGCATACAGCATTTACTTAAGTGTTAAAAGCGAAGTCCGTGGTTGGATTGGTCCAAGAAATGACCAGTAAAAAATATGAACTTTTGTGGAATGATGGCATAAAAGGTATTTTAAAGGGACACTGTGTGAGATTTTTAGTTGTTTATTTCCAGAATTCATGCTACCCATTCACTAATGTTACTTTTTACATGAATACGTACCACCACCATTAAATTCTAAGCATTTATTATGACTGGAGAACTTTCACTTTTCATACATGAAAAGGGGATCTTCTCCATGGTCCGCCATTTTGAATTTCCAAAAATAGCCATTTTTAGCTGCAAAAATGACTCTACTTGGACTATACTAGAAAATATTTGTTTATTACTTAGTAAACTTTCATGTAAAGATCAAATTTGGCAATAGGCAGCCCAGTTTCAATGAGCAGCATAGTTGCAGTACCTTTTTTTCTGGATGAAACCCAACGCCAACTCCAATCAACCAGTAAGGCGGGTAATGAAATGTACCTGCACTCTCAGAAATAAAGGTACAGAACTCGTCGCTGTGGCAGTACCTTCAAGGGGAGTACCGTTTTGTCGCTTGGGTCGTACCTCAAAAAAGAGGTGACAGATGCACATCAGTCGACATTGCAAGAAACTGAACGCTCCTCTTTTTTTAGGGTAACAATCAAGCGACACAATGGTACTCCCCTTGAAGGTACCGAGTTCTGTACCTTTAATTCTGAGAGTGTGGCTTTCTAGCAAACACAAATAACAAAATTACGTATCCATATGGAAATTATTAAGTCTCACCTAGCTTGTCAAAAGGCAGGATGACCTCTAGGGACAGGTGAGTGTTTGCAGTTGGACAACAGGAGGCACAACAAGGGGCTGAGATGTGGCCAGGGTGCCAAGGCGATACAAATATGAATACAAATATGAATACTTTATTGTCCACAATGTGGAAATTTGTCTTCAGTTTTCACCACATACAAATAATTAACACTAGAACTACCAGGATTTTTCTGCCTACCTAGAAGTACCAGAGAGGGGTCATTTGACCCTGCAGCTTTTACCTAATACACTAATCACTCATTTTGTTATGGTAATGAGGCTGTTAGGGAGCGTGTGAGGGGTGAGGGGGTCACACCTTACAGTGCTAACAGCCAAGACAAACAGGGACAGACAGCTTCTTCCCAAGGGCTGTCAGCCTCCAAAATCACCACAGGTAAATAGCAACTTGCATGAAGATATCAGCAGCAAAGACAGATAGCACAGTTTGGCGGACAGTGTGTTACAGTTTTTCTCCATTGGTTTGGCTCATTTCTTGAAACTGAGATGTCATTCTCAAAACATGGACAGATCCCAAAACTAATTTGCAGTTCCTCACAACAGAATGGCATTTAT
>NW_026946271.1:15000-16838 GCF_034702125.1 Engraulis encrasicolus | reverse complement strand
GGGGGGGGGCGGGGGGGGGGGGGGGGGGGGGCGGGGGGGGGGGGGGGGGGGGGGGGGGGGGGGTGGGGGGGGGGGGGGGGGGGGGTGGGGGGGGGGAGGGGGGGGGGGGGGAGGGGGGGGGGGGGGGGGGGGGGGGGGCGGGGGGGGGGGGGGGGGGGGTGGGGGCGGGGGGGGGGGGGGGGGGGGGGGGGGGGGGGGGGGGGGGAGGGGGGGTGGGGGGGGGGGGGGGGCGGGGGGGGGGGGGGGGGGGGGGGGGGGGGGGGGGGGGGGGGGGGGGGGGGGGGGGGGGGGGGGGGGGGGGGGGGGGGGGGGGGGGGCTGGGGGGAGCGAGGGGGGGCGGGGGGGGGTGGGGGGGGGGGGGGGGGGGGGGGGGGGGGGGGGGGGGGGGGGGGGGGGGGGAGGGGGCGGGGGGGAGAGGGGGGGGGGGAGGGGGGGGGGGGGAGGGGGGGGGGGGGGGGGGGGGGGGGGGGGGGGGGGGGGGGGGGGGGGGGGGGGGGGGGGGGGGGGAGGTGGGGGGGTGGGGGGGGGGGGGGGGGGGGGGGGGGGGGGGGGAGGGGGGGGGGGGGGGGGGCGGGGGGGGGGTGGGCGGTAGAGCGGGGGGGCGCGGTGGGGGTGGGGGGGGGGGGGGGGGTGGGGGGGGGGGGGGGGGCCGGGGGGGGGGGGGGGGGCGGGGGGGGGGGGGGGGGGGGGGGGGGGGGGGGGGGGGGGGGGGGGGGGGGGCGGGGGGGGGGGGGGGGGGGGGGGGGGGGGGGGGGGGGGGGAGCGGGCGGGGGGGGGGGGGCGGGGGGGGGGCGGGGGGGTGGGGGGGGGGGGGGGGGGGGGGGGGCGGGGGGGGGGCGGGGGGGGGCGGGGGAGGGGGGGGGGGGGGCGGGGTGGGGGGGGGGGGGGGGGGTGGGGGAGGGGGGGGGGCGGGGTGGGGGGGGGGGGGGGGGGGCGGGGGGGGGGGGGGGGGGTGGGGGGGGGGGGAGGGGGGGGGGGGCGGGCGGGGGGGGGGGGGGGCGGGGGGGGGGGGGGCGGGGGGGGGGGGGAGGCGTGGGGGGGCGGGGGGGGGGGCGGGGGGGGGGGGGGGAGGAGGGGGGGGGGAGGGGAGGGGGGGGGGGGGGGGGGGGGGCGGGGGGGGGGGGGGGGTGGGGGGGGGGCGGGGGTGGGGGGGGGGGGGGGGGGGGGGGGGGGTGGGGGTGGGGGGGGGGGGGGGGGAGGGGGGGGGGGGGGGGGGGGGAGGGGAGGGGGGAGGGGGGGGGGGAGGGGGGGGGGTGGGGGGGGGGGGGGAGGGGGGGGGGGGGGGGGGGGGGAGGGGGGGGGGGGGGGGGGGGGGGGGGGGCGGCGGGGGGGCGGGGGGGGCGTGGGGCCCGCGGGGGGGGTGGGGGGGCGGGGGGGGGGGGGGCGGGCCGGGGGGGGGGGGGGGGGGGGGGGGGGGGGGCGGGGGGGGGCGGGGGGGGGGGGGGGGGCGGGGGGGGGGGCGGGGGGGGGGGGGGTGGGGGGGAGGGGGGGGGGGGGGGGGGGGGCGGGGGGGGGGGGGGGGGGGGGAGGGGGGGGAGTGGGGGGGGGCGCGGGGGGGGGGGGGGGGGGGGGGGGGGGGGGGGCGGGGGGGGGGGGGGGCGGCGGCGGGGGGGAGGGCGAGGGGGGGGGGGGGGGGGCGGGGGGGGGGGGGGGGGGGGGGGGGGGGGCGGGCGCGGGGGGGGGGCGGGGGGGGGGGGGAGAGCGGGGGGGGGGGGGGGGAGGCGGGGGGGGGCGCGGGGGGGGGCGGGGGGGCGGGGGGGGGGGGCGGGGGGGGAGGGGGGGGGGGGGGGCGGCGGGGGGGGGGGGGGGGGGGGCGGGGGGGGGGGGGGGGGGCGGGG
>NW_026946271.1:5000-12500 GCF_034702125.1 Engraulis encrasicolus | reverse complement strand
GGGCGGGGGGGGGGGGGAGGGGGCGGGGGGGGGGGGGGCGGGGGGGGGGGGGGGGGGGGTGGGGCGGGGGGGGGCGGGGGGGGGCGGGGGGGGCGTGGGGCGGGGAGGTGGGGGGGGGGGGGGGGGCGGGGGGGGGGCGGGGGGGGGAGGGGGGGGGGGGGGGGGGGGGGCGCGGGGGGGGGGGGGCGGGCGGGGGGGGGAGGGGGGGGGGGGGGGGCGGGGGGGGGGGGGGGGTGGGGGGGGGGGGGGGGGGTGGGGCGGGGGGGCGGGGGTGGGGGGGGCGGAGTGGGGGGGGGGGGGGGGGTGGGCGCGGGCGCGGGGGGGGGCGGGGGGGCGGGCGGGGGGGGCGGGGGGGGGGGGCCGGGGGGGGGGCGGGGGGGGAGGGGGGGAGGGGGGGGGGGGGGGGGGCGGGGCGAGGGGGGAGGGGGCGGGGGGGGGGCGGGGCGGAGGAGGCGGGGGGGGCGGGGGGGGGGGGGGGGGGGGGGGGGGGGGGGGGGGCGGGGGGGCGGGCGAGGGGGGGGGGGCGGGGGGGGGGGGGGTGGGGGGCGGGTGGGTGCGGGGGGGTGGGGGGGGCGGGGGGAGGGGGGGGGGGGGCGGGGGGGGGGGGGGGGTGGGGGGGCGGGGGGGGCGGGGGGAGGGGGCGGGGGGGGGGGGCGGGGGGGGGGGGGGCGGGAGGGGGGGGGGGGGGGGGGGGGGCGGGGGGGGGGGGGGGGGGGGGGGGGCGGGGGGGGGGGGGGGGGGGGGGGGGGGCGGGGGGGGCGGGGCGGGCGGGGGGGGGCGGGGGCGGGGGGGGGGAGCGGGGGGGGGGGGGGGAGCGGGCGAGGGGGCGGGGGGGGGGGGGGGTGGGGGGGGGAGGTCGGGGGGGGGGGGTCGTGCGCGGGGGGGGGGGGGGGGGGGGAGGGGGCGGGGGGGGGCGGGGGGGGGGGGGGGGGGGGGGGGCGGGGGGGGCGGGGGGGGGCGGGGGGGGGGCGGGGGTGGGGGGGGCGGGGGGGGCGGGGGGGCGGGGCGGGGGCGGGGGCGGGGGGGGGGGGGGCGGGGGGGGGCGGGGGGAGGGGGGGGGGGGGGGCGGGGGGGGGCGGGGGGTGGGGAGGGTGGGGGTGGGGGGGGGAGGGGGGGGGGGGGGAGGGGGGGGAGGCGGGGGGGGGGGGGGGGGGGGGGGGAGGGGGGGGGTGGGGGGGGGCGGGGGGGGGCGGGGGGGGGGGGGGCGGGGGGGGGGGGGGGGGGGTGGGGGGGGCGGGGGGGGCGTGGGGGGGGGGGGGGGGGGGTGGGGGGGGGGGGGGGGGGGGGACGAGAGGAGGGTGGGAGGGTGGGGGTGGGGGGAGGGGGGCGGGGGGGGGCGGGGGGGTGGGGGGGCGGGGGGGGGGGGGGGGGAGGGGGGGGGGGGGGGGGGGGGAGGGCGGGGGCGGGGGGGGGGCGGGGGGGGGGGGGGGGGGAGGGGGGGGGGAGGGGGGGCGGGGGGGCAGCGGGGAGGGGGGGGGGGGGGGGGGGGCGGGGTGATGGGGGGGGGGGGGGGGGGGGGGGGGGGGCGGGGCGGGGGGGGGGGGGGGGGGGGGGAGGGGGGGGGTGGGGGGGGGGGGGGGGGGGGGGGGGCGGGGGGGGAGGGGGGGGGGGGCGGGCGGGGGCGGGGCGGGGCGGGGCGGGGCGGGGGGCGGGGGGGGGCGGGGGGGCGGGGGGGGGGGGGGGGTGGGGGCGGGGGCGGGGGGGGGGGGGCGGGGGGGGGGGGGGGGGGGGCGGGCGGGGGGGGGGCGGGGGGGGGGGGGGCGGCGGGGGGGGGCGGGGGGGGGCGGGGGGGGGGGGGGGGGGGGGGGGGGGGGGGGGGGCGCGGGGGGGGGCGGGGGGGGGGGGGCGGGGGGGGGGGGGGGGGGGGGGCGGGGGGGGGGGGGGGGGGGGGGGGGGGGGGGGGGGGGGGGGGGGGGGGGGGGGCGGGGGGGGGGGGGGGGGGGGGGGGGGGGGTGGGGGGGGGGGGGGGGGGGGGGGGGGGCGGGGGTGGGGGGGGGGGGGGCGGGGGGGGGAGGGGGGGGGGGGGGGGGGGGCGGGGGGGGGGGGGGGGGGGCGGGGGGGCGGGGGGGGGGGGGGGGAGGGGGGGGGGGGCGGGGGGGCGGGTGGGGGGGGCGGGGGGGGGAGGGGGGGGGGGCGGGGGGGGCGGGGGGGGGGGGGGGGGGGCGGGGCGGGGGGGGGGGGGCGGGGGGGGGGGGGCGGGGGGGGGGGGGGGGGGGGGGGGGGGGGGGGGGCGGGGGGGGGGCGGGAGGGGGGCGGGGGGGGGGGGGGGGAGGGGGGGGGGGCGGGTGGGCGGGAGGGAGGGCGCGGGGGGGGGGGGGGGGGGGCGGGGGGGGGGGGGGGGGGGGGGGGGGGGGGGGGGGGGGGGGGGGGGGCGGGGGGGGGGGGGGGGGGGGGGGGGGGGGGGGGGGGGGGGGGGGTGGGGGGGGGGGGGGGGGGGGGGGGGGGGGGGGGGGGGGGGGGTGGGGGGCGGGGGGGGGGGGGGGGGGGGGGGGGGGGGGGGGGGGCGGGGGGGGGCGGGGCGGGGCGGGGCGGGCGGGGGGGGGGGGGGGCGGGGGGGGGAGGGGGGGGGGGGGGGGGGGGGGGGTGGGGGGGGGGGGGGGGGGGGGGGGCGGGGGGGGGGGGGGGGGGGGGGGGGGGGGGGGGGGGGGAGGGGGGGGGGGGGAGGGGGTGGGGGGGGGGGGGGGGGGGGGGGGGGGGGGGGGGGGGGGGCGGGGGGGGGGCGGGGGGGGGGGGGGGGGCGGGGGGGGGGGGGGGGGGGCGGGGGGGGGGGGGGGGGGGCGGGGGGGGCGGGGGGCGGGGGGGTGGGGGGGGGGGGGCGGGGGGGGAGGCGGGGGGGGGGATGGGGGGGGGGGGGGGGGGGGGGGGGGGGGGGGGGGGGGGGTGGGGGAGGGGGTGGGGGCGGGGGCGGGGGCGGGGCGGGGGGGGGGGGGAGGGGGGGGGCGGGGAGGGGGGGGGGCGGGGGGGGGGGGGGGGGGGGCGGGGGGGGCGGGAAGGGGGGGGGGGGGGGGGGCGGGGGGGGGGGGGGGGGGCGGGGGGGGGGGGGGGGGTGGGGCGGGGGGGGGGGGGGGGGGGGGGGGGAGAGGGGGGGAGGGGGGGGGGGGGGGGGGGGGGGGGGCGGGGCGGGGGGGCGGGGGGGGGGCGGGGGGGGGGGTGGGGGGGGGGGGGGGGGGGGGGCGGGGGGGGGGGGGGGCGGGGGGCGGGGGGGGGGGGGGGGGGGGTGGGGGGGAGGGGGGGGCGGGGGGGGGGGGGGGGGGGGGGGGGGGGGCGGGGGGGGGGTGGGGGGGGGGGCGGGGGGGGGGGGGGGGGGGGGGGGGGGTGGGCGGGAGCGGGGGGGGGGGGGGGCGGGGGCGGGGGGGGGGGGGGGGGGGTGGCGGGGGGGGGGGTGGGGCAGGGGGAGGGGGGGGGGGGGGGGGGGGCGGGGGGCGGGGGGGCGGGCGGGGGGGGGGGGGGGGGGGGGGGGGGGGGGGGGGGGGGGGGGGGGGGGGGGGGGGGGGGGGGGGGTGGGGGGGGGGGGAGGCGGGGGGAGGGGGGGGGGGGGGGGGGGGGGGCGGTGGGCGGGGCGGGGGGGTGCGGGGGGGGGCGGGGAGGGCGGGGGGGCTGGGGGGGGGGGGGGGCGGGGGTGGGGGGGGAGAGGGGGGGGGGCGGGGGGGGCGCGGGGGGCGGGGGGGGGGGGGGGCGGGGGGGGGGGGGGGGGGGGGGCGGGGGGGGTACGGGGGGGGGGGCGGGGGGGGGTGGGGGTGGTGGGGGGGGCGGGCGGGGGGGGGGGGCGGTGTGGGGGGGGGAGGGGGGGGGGGGGGGGGGGGCGGGGGGGGGGGGGGGGGGGGGGGGGGGGCGGGGGGAGGGGGGGGGGGGGGGGGGCGGGGGGGGGGGGGGGGGGGGGGGGGGCCGGGGGGTTGGGGGCGGGGGGGGGGGGGGCGGGCGGGGGGGGGGGGGGGGGGGGGGGTGGGGTGGGGGGGGGAGGGGGGGGGCGGGGGGGGGGGCGGGGGGGGGGGGCGCGGGGGGGGGGGGGGGGGGGGGCGGGGGGGCGGGGGGGGGGGGGGGGGGGGGCGGGGGTGCGGGGGGGGGCGGGGGGGGGGGGAGGCGGGGGGGGGGGGGGGGGGGCGGGGGGGGGGGGGGGGTGACTGGGGGCGGGGGGGGGGGAGTGGGGGCGGGAGGGGTGGGGGGGGGGGGGGGGGGGGGGGCGGGGGGGGGGGGGGGGGGGGGGGGGGGGGGTGGGCGGGAGCGGGGGGGTGGGGGGGCGCGGGGGGGGGGGGGGGGGGGGCGGGGGGGGGGGGGTGGGGGGGGGGGGGGGGGGGGGGGCGGCGGGGCGGGGGCGGGGGGGGGGGGCGTGAGGGAGGGGGGGGGGGGGGGGGGGGGGGGGGGGGGGGGGGGGCGGGGGGGGGGGGGGGTGCGGGGAGGGGGGCGCGGGGGGCGGGGGGGGGGGGGGCGGGGGGGGGGGGGGCGGGGGGGGGGCGGGGGGGGGGGGGGGGAGGTAGAGGGGGTGGGGGGCGGGGGGGGGGGACGGCGGGGGGCGGGGGCGGGGAGGGGGGGGGGGCGGGGGGGGGGGGGGCGGGGGGGGGGGGGGGGCGGAGGGGGGCGGGGGGGGGGGGCGGGGGGCGGGGGGGGGAGGGGGGGGGGGGGGGGGGGGGGGGGGGGGCGGGGGGGGGGCGGGTGGGTGGGGGAGGGGGGGGGGGAGGGGGGGGGGGGGGGGGGGCGGGGCGGGGGGGGGGGGGGCGGGGCGGCGGGGGGGGGGGGGGGGGGGGCGGGCGGGCGGCGGAGGGGGGGGGGTGGGCGGGGGGGGGGGGGGGGGGGGGGCGGGGGGGGGGGGGGGGGTGGGTGAGGGGGCGGGGGGGGGGGGGCGGGGGGGGGGGGGGGGGGGTGCGGGGGGGGGGGGGAGGGTGGGGGGGGGGGGGGGTGCGCGGGGGGGGGGGGGGGGGCGGGGGGGGCGGGAGGGGGTGTGGGGGTGGGGGGGGGGGCGGGGGGCGGGCGGCGGGGGGGGGGGGGGGGGGGGGGGGGGGGGGGGGGGGGGGCGGGGGGGGGGCGGGGGGCGGGGGGGGGGGCGGGGGGGGGGGCGGGGGGGGGGGGGGGGGCGGGGGCGGGGGCGGGGGCGGGGGAGGCAGAGGCGGGGGGCGGTGGCGGGGGGGGGGGGCGAGGGGGGGGGGGGGGGGGGCGGGGCGGGGGGGGGGGGGGGGGGCGGGGGGGGGGCGGGGGGGTGGGGGGGGGGGGCGGGGGGGGGGGGGCGTGGGGGGGCGGGGGGGGGGGTGGGGCGGGGGGGAGGCGGGGGGGGGGGGGGGGGGGGGGGGGGGGGGGGGGGGAGGGAAGAGGGGCGGGGGGGGGGGGGGGGGGGGGGGGGGGGGGCGGGGGGAGGCGGGGGGGGGGGGGGGGCGGGGGGGGGGGGGGGGCGGGCGGGGGGGGCGGGGGCGGGGGGGGCGGGGGGGGGGGGGGGGCGGGGGGGCGGGGGCGGGGGGGTGGGGGGGGCGGGTGGGGGGGGGGGGGGGGTGGGGGGGGGGGGGGGAGGGGGCGGGGGGGGGGGGGAGCGGGGGGGGGGGGGGGCGGGGGGGGGGGGGGGGGGGGGGGGAGGCGGGGGGGGGGGGGGGCGGGTGGGGGGGAGGGGGGGGGGGGCGGGGGGGGGGGGGGGGGGAGGGGGGGGCGGGGGCGGGGGGGCGGGGGGGGGGCGGGGGGCGGGGGGGGGGGGGCTGGGGGCGGGGGGGGGGGGGGGGCGGGGAGGGGGGTGCGGGGGGGTGGGCGGGGGGGCGGGGGCGGGGGGGGGGGGGCGGGGGGGGGGCGGGGGGGGGGGGGGGGGGGGGTGGGGGGGGGGGGGGGTGGGGGGGGGGGCGGGGGAGGGAGGGAGCGGGGGGGCGGGGGGGGGGGGGGGCGGGGGGGGGGCGGGGGGGGGCGGGGGGCGGGCGGGGGGGTGGGGGGGAGGGGGGTGGGGGGGGCGGGGGGGGGGGGGGGGGGGGGGGGGGCGGGGGGGGGGGGGGGGCGGGGTGGGGGGGGGGGGGGCGGGGGCGCGGGGGCGGGGGGGGGAGGGGGGGCGGGAGGGGGGGGGGGAGGGGGCGGGGGGGGGCGGGGGGGGGGGGGGCGGGCGGGGGGGCGGGGGGGGGGGGGGGGGGGGGGGGGGGGGGCGGGGGGGGCGGGGGGAGGGGGGGGGGGGGGGGGGGGGGGGGCGGGGGGTGGGGCGGGGGGGGGGGTGGGAGGGGGGGCGGGGGGGGGGCGGGGGGCGGGGGGGAGGGGGGGGGGGGGGGGCGGGGGGGCGGGGGGGGGGGGGGGCGGGGGGGCGGGGTGGGGGGGGGGGGGGGGGGGGGCGGGGTGGGGGGCGGGGGGGGGGGGGAGGGGGTGAGGGGGGGCGGGGGGGGGGGGGGGGGGGGGGGGGGGGGGGGGGGGGGGGGGGGGGGGGGGGGGGGGCGGGGGGGGGGGGCGGGGGGGGCGGGGGGGGGGGGGGAGGGGGGGGGGGGGGGGGGGGGGGGGGCGGGGGGGGGGGGGGGGGGGGGGGGGGGGGGGGGCGGGGGGGGGTGGGGGGGGGGGGGGGGGCGGGTGGGGGGGGGGAGCGGGGGGGGGGGGGGGGGGGGGCGGGGGGGGGGGGGGGAGGGGGGGGGGGGCGGGGGGGCGGGGGGGGGGCGGGGGGGGGGGGGGGGGGGGGGGGGGGGGAGGTGGGGGGGGGGGGGGGGGGGGGGGGGGGCGGGGGGGGCGGGGGGGGGCGGGGGGGGGGGGGGGGGGGAGGGCGGGGGGGGGGGGGGGGGGGGCGCGGGGGGGGGGGGGGGGGGGGGGGGCGGGGGCGGGGGGGGGGGGGGGGGGAGGGGGGGGGGGGGGGCGGGGGCGGGGGCGGGGGGGGAGGGGAGCGGGGGGGGGGGGGGGGGGGCGGGGGGGGGGGGGGGGGGGGGGGGGGGGGGGGGGCGGGGGGGGGGGGGGGGTGGGGTGGGGGGCGGGGGGGGGGGGGCGGGGGGCGGGGAGGGGGGGGGGGGGGGGAGGGGAGGGGGGGGGGGGGGGGGCGGGGGGGGGGGGGGGGGGGGGGCGGGGGCGCGCGGGGGGGGCGGGGGGGGGCGGGGGGGGGGGGGGGGGGGGGGGGGGGGGGGGCGGGGGGGCGGGGGGGGGGCGGGGGGGGGGGGTGGGCGGGGGGGGGGGGGGGCGGGGGTGGGGGGGGGGGGGGGGCGGGGCGGGAGGTGGGAGGGGTGGGGGGGCGGGGGGGGGGGGGCGCGGGGGGGGGGCGGGGGCGGGGGGGGGGGGGGGGCGGGGGCGGGGGGGCGGCGGGGGGGGGGGGGGGCGGGGGGGGGGGGGGGGGGGGGGGGGGGGGGGCGGGGGGGGGGGGGGGGGGGGGGGGGGGGGGCGGGGGGACGGGGGGGGGGGGGCGGGCGGGGGGGGGGGGGGGGGGTGGGGGGGGGTGGGGGGCGGGGGGGCAGGGGGGGGAGGGGGGGGGCGGGGGGGGGGGCGGGGGCGGGCGGGGGGGGGGGGGGGGGTGGGTGGGGGCGGGGGGGAGGGCGGGGGGGCGGGGGGGGGGGGGGGGGCGGGGGGGTGGGGGGCGCA